>NC_030427.2:2132500-2237500 GCF_001660625.3 Ictalurus punctatus | reverse complement strand
AATATTTAATACAGTGGACATACATATATATATATATATATATATATATATATATATATATATATATATATATGAGAGAGAGAGAGAATATCCACAAATAGGGAATAAGATTTCAAAGATGAGGTCATGTCTACAATCATTAAATTACAAAAACAATTATCATGGACGGGACAAAAGGGATGATGGATGAAATGTATGTATGATGTAATAGCTCTTGCCCTAAAATCCGCTTCTAGAAAATTGCCGTTCCCGAGTTTGGACACACGGGGGCAGTCAAGCTCCATCCAGCACAACGCCGCCCGAAACAGAAGGTAAGTTTGAGCTATTTTAATGATATATATTACATATATATTATTATATTATATTATAATACAATATTTAATATATACGGAGTTTATATATATATATAAGAGCTCTTTTTCTAGACATGTGGGTGGCTCTTAAAAGAGCCGTTGGGTTCGCGTCGTTCGGTGTTAGAGCGTTTAACCGCCGAAACCGTACAGGGTGCGTCCTTGGCGTTTCAGGGCGTACACCACATCCATGGCGGTCACGGTCTTTCTCTTGGCATGCTCGGTGTAGGTGACGGCGTCGCGGATCACGTTCTCCAGGAACACTTTCAGCACACCGCGAGTCTCTTCATAGATCAGACCAGAAATACGCTTTACACCACCACGGCGAGCCAGACGGCGAATAGCCGGCTTGGTGATTCCCTGGATGTTATCGCGAAGCACCTTGCGATGGCGCTTAGCACCTCCTTTGCCGAGTCCCTTACCACCCTTGCCTCTTCCAGACATGATGCTGCTCCCGAAGTCAAGTCACTCAATAAAACTTCTCGCGCAGCGCCCACCTATTTATCCACACTCGACAGGACCTAGTTGAGAACAGGCGAGGAGGCGGGCCTAACGCCAACGGTCACACAATAGCTCTCTTTTTCTAAAACAAACTCTAGGCACTGCTTTTCACCTGCTAACGTCTTCTTCTTCCCCATTCTCTCTCTCTCTCTCTAATCACTGGCCTTCTCTTTTCACATTTCCATTTTCACTATCTGTGTTACAGTAGATGTACACGCTGTGTTTGAACCTAAATGTCATGCATCAACCAAAACTGCGCCTCCAGAATGACGGCTGAGCTTAAGATTGGCAAAATATGTCGCAGCAGTTGCATTCGTCAAATAAACTATGAGCAATTAAGTAGTGCCAATGAGATAATTACAGCAATGCGTAATGTCCAATAAGCTCAAAAAGAGTCGGACTCCTCGCACACTTTATTCTACTTGGCCAGTCAAACACAATTATGAACTGGGATTCTGATAGTTGTGCGCCTTTAACTCACTGTGTAGAAAAATGAGGTCAGCTATATAGACAACAATGTTCATTACGTATTTAATTACTTCGATTGAGGTCATTATTAGAAGTAGTAGTAGTAATAGTAAAATACCTACAACCTACCTTCTGTTTTAGGCGGCGTGTGTTGTGCTGGATGGAACATGACTGCCCTCGTGTGGCCAAACTCGGGAACGGCAATTTCCCAAAAATTGCAGTATTCTCTTATTAAGCTTTTAATAGCGGTGTTTATAAGTCTATATTTGTATTATTTGGCAAATAGTGGGGTAAGAAGTAATAGATGCTATGGACATTCATGTTTCTCTCACCACTGGGGCAGAGGTGGCTTAGTGGTTAAGGCTCTGGTTTACTGATCAGAAGGTCAGGTCACCATATCATGACCCTGTGCTCTGACCCCAGCTTCCTGACATGTTGGGGTATGTGAAGAAAACAATTTCACTGTGCTCTACTGCATATGTGACCAATAAAGACTCATTATGTAGACTTATACATGACATTTTTAATTCTAAAACAGCTGCTAAACTATGTGCAGACTAAATTATGTGCGGATGTAAAAACAAAATGCTAAACACATTCTCTATTTGTGTGTGTTTTTTTGTACTGTATGTGTATTTCATCAGTGTTGCTATGAGCTTATTTCTCGTAGAATAATAATAATAATAATAATAATAATAATAATAATAATAATAATAACGCAGCTCATCTGTGTTATTACTGTGCATTGTCTAGTTTTCACGTATCAAGGACAATAGACGGAGCTTCTGAACTGTTTAACAGCATTATTATTATTATTATTATTATTATTATTATTATTATTATTATTATTATTATTATTAGTTGGCCAATTATTTTTTTGATTAATCGTATGGGGTGGAGCGAACTTTCAGTACCATTTGTTTTTGTTTATTTAATATAAAGTCCACAAACTGAGTGTAACAAATATAAACTTCACAGTAAAACTTTACACAACTGTTTGTACAAAACAGAAAAGAACCCAACACACACACACACACACACACACACACACACACACACACACACACACACACACACACACACACACACACACACACACACACCAGAATATATATTATTAATTTAGGACTATAGTTTAATTCGGTGCTTTTTGTGCATCTATAAAAAAAACTAATGCATAATATATATAAAATAAATATATATATATATATATATATATATATATATATATATATATATATATATATATATATATATATATAGTCCTAAATGAATAATAAAAACTCACTTTCATTGCACCTTGTGGTTTCTGTTCCTCGGTGTCTTTAGACATTATTTTACTTTTGATCATAATGTTTGAATGAGACATTACAGATCTTACTCGCGCTACACTCTGTATCAGCGCGTCTACACCGCGCGTGACCAGCAACGTGTCCTCGTTACTAACATGTCACTTCCGACAGAATTTACACTGCAAGCGCGCAGATACAGCATATAATGACAAACTTAAATTAAACTAAACCTTTTGAACAGCTTGCACCAGTTTCCCCTGCCCCTTACACACAGTGGAGCATTTTGGATATAAACATAAGTTCAATTCAATTCAATTTTATTTGTATAGTGCTTTTTACAATAGACATTGTCTCAAAGCAGCTTTACAGAAATATATAAACACGGTGTACAGATATTAAAGGTGTGAATTTATCCCAACTGAGCAAGACACTGAGTGGCGACGGTGGCGAGGAAAAACTCCCTAAGATGTTTTAAGAGGAAGAAACCTTGAGAGGAACCCGACTCAGAAGGGAACCCGTCCTCATCTGGGTAACAACAGATAGTGTGAAAAAGTTCATTATGGATTCATATGAAGTCTGTATGGCGTTAGGAGCAGCCGTAATCACACGAGTTGAAATTGATGTTAGATGCTCTGTTGTCATCGATAGCAAAGTAAGCAGGATAATTGTTAGTGTAAAGAAGATTGTACTGCTATTCCTCCTAAGGCCACATCGACTGGAGGGGTGAAGAGAACATATTTATTCATTCATTTATCTTACACAAAATTTTATTTTCATTAATAGTTTGTTTACGTACACACACACACAGACACACGCACACGCACACGCACGCACGCACACGCACACACACACACACACACACACACACACACACACACAGTCGGGGCCAAAAGTCTGAGAGCACTAGTGGGAAATGTTTCTATTTTGCATGTTTTTATTATTTAATTTTAACATTTTCATTCGAAATTGTATTATTGACTACAACTTCAGTAAAAAAAAAAACGGAGAATCTTTAAAATATTTACAAGAGATTCAGAGTTTCTTAATGTTTACAATTGCAGAATTAAAAGAATATATAAATATCCAATATATTAAACATTTACTTTCTTTGTTTTAAATATTAATAAATTCTAACCAATTTATTTCAAAATGTAAGAGAAAAAAAAATCCAGATTTTCAATGTGGTCTCAGACATTTGTGTGTGTGTGTGTGTGTGTGTGTGTGTGTGTGTGTGTGTGTGTGTGTGTGTGTGTGTGTTTCTGTGTTCTACTATACTGTATTCTTACCTTGCGCAAAAATATATATACATTATAGGAACATTTGATAGGTTGTGTTTTTAATCTATAAAAGGTATTGTCTTTTTAAATGATGACAATTTACAAGTGATATTAAATCAATCATAGTGCACTGTAAAATTAGATTTTTTTTAAATACTTGAAATCAGTTTGATACTTGAAATCAGAATTTCTTACCTTCTTTGACATAGATCAGAAAGTCATTTCTTTGACCCTTTAAACTCTGACCTGTCCACTTGGTGTATCACTAAATGGTTATTTAGTTTATTTAAAAGGCAAATGCACTTTGTGTTCTTCAAATGCAAATAAGTTTGACTCAAACGACAGTCTACAGAAAAGTTTAAAAAAACATGAAGCAAAAAGCTTCCATTTACATTTTATACATACATAAATATATACATATATGATATAGGTATAGGTTTTATCCAGCGAGATAATTGATTTATGAATCAATCAATGTCTGATTCATAAAAACTGATGTACAAATGTGTGACGCAAAAGCAAAAATGTCAGGCTAAAACTGATGTGACGGATCATCCAGCATTCCCTTTAGTCATCTGATGATACATTTATTATAGATTCTCCTTCAAACATTGTTTAATTGACTTTCAGAGTTAAGAAGTTTTCATTTTTGGCAATGAGACACAGAATCATTACTGTGACAAAACATTAATAACTTCTCCATTTGAACTGTTAAAATGTGCAGATTCATTGTATTTCAATATGAAACTGTTCTCAAAAAATATTAGACACCAGGATAATATTCATTAATAATAGCACCTAATATTCATTAGCATTGAATTTATTAAAACACTGTGCTATTCTATCACACACCTTTGAATCATGTTAATTTAAATACTATAGTTATAGTACCTGTCAGTGCCAACATCCCCACAAGATTTCATAATGTAATGGGTTTACATTAATACTACATGAATTGATCACGCTCACTTTATATAATTCAATCTTGTAATTAGAAACTTGTGTAAATTAAGCTTAGCATAAGCAGTGAAATCGTGTTTTGATGAGAAATTTAATATTTCTTTGTAAACTATAAATCATATTTTTTCTCAAATTTAGTCTACCGCATGTTCCATGTTTTGTTGAGACATTGTAATTGTAAAGCGACATTGGTTATGAGTAAGGAGCTATATAAATTACACATATTATTATTATTATTATTATTATTAATAATAATAATAATAATAATAATAATAATAATAATAATAATGTATTTATTTATTTATGATATATTTTAACTGTTGAAGCATATGTAATTAAATGGTGATTTCAGTGGTGGTAACACTGTATACAGTGCCTTGAATCCAATTTCAGGTGTTTTGGGAGTTCTTAATGATCTGTTTTAGGAAAAATAGTATTTTGAATACATTTTGCATTAGGCTACTCAAAGCAGCTGGAGTGCCGATCTTATTTGCTTCTGCAGGATGTGTTTGAAAAAGAACTTAACTAATTCGTGTGGCAGCTGCGCAATGCATAAAATCATGCAGATACAGGTAAGTATTTCAGTAAGCTTCAGTTAATATTCACACCAAACATCAGAATCTCAGTGATCTCAGTGATGATGGTATGAATGTTGGTGCCAGATGAGCTGGTTTGAGAATTCTAGAGGCTGATCTGGGATTTTCACAGACAGCAATCTCTTGAGTTTACACAGAATGGTGGAGAAAAACAAACACCTTGTTGATGACAGAGGACAGAGGAGAATGGACAGACTGGTTCGAGCTGACAGAAAGGCTATGGTAATGCCTTGGTATGGTATTGTAATTCTTTACAAGTGTGGGGAGCAGAAAACCCTCTTGCAACATACAATACGTCTAGCCAAATGAGGTGGATAAGCTACAACCATATTAGGTTCCACTCCTGTCTGTGAGCCAAGAACAGGAACCTGAGGCTAGAGTGGGTGTGGACTCACTGGAACTGGACAGTTGAAGCATGGAAAAACATTGCCTGATTTGATGAATCTTGATTTCTGTTGTGACATGTAGATGATAGGGTCAGACATTGGCATCAGCAGCATGAACCTGCCTTGTGTCAACAGTCCAGACTGCTGCTGGTGGTATAACGGTGTGTAGAATGTTTTCTTTCTATTATGTGATCCTATGTGAACCTTTGCTTTCAGCATATGGTGTGAACCCCTTGGTCAGAAATAACCGAAACTAAACATTTTCCCTGTTTTTACTGTTGATCAGTCCTGCACATCGGCTTGTAAGAATTTTAGCTCGTTTCTCAGTACAGAACAGCTTCAGCTCTGGAATGCTGGTGATTTTCCTGACATGAACTGCTTGCTTGAGGTCCTTCCACAACATTTCTATTGGATTAAGGTCAGGACATTGACTTGGCAAATTCTGAAACATGAATTTTATTCTCTTTTAACCATACTTTGGTAGACCCTTATGTGCTTTTTGTGCTTAGGGTTGTTGGCCTGCTGCATGACCCACTTTCTCTTGAGATTCAGTTCACAGACAGATGTCCTGAAACTTTCCTTTAGAATTCACTGTTATAATTCAGAATTCATTGTTCCATCCATTATTGAAAGGTTCTTATAAGTAAGGTTCTTATGCTGGAATGTAGTGTTTGCTTTCTCCAAACATAACACTTCTTATTTAAACCAAAAGGTTATATTTTTCCACACAAAACATTTTTCCAAAAGACTTTTCCACGTAATCATTAGCAAACTGCAGATGGACCGCAATGTTCTTTTTGGAGAGCAGTGGCTTTCTCCTTGTAACACTGTAATTCACTCCATTGTTGTTCAGTGTTCTCCTGATGGTGAACTCATGAACATTAACATTAGCCAATGTGAGAGAGGCCTTTGTTTGCTTAGAAGTTACCCTGGGTTCCTTTGTAACTTCAGGGACTTTTACATGTCTCACTATTGGAGTAATTTTGGTTGGTTTCTAATAAACATACTAGGTTCTCTTTTTTGATTAAATTATAGCTAATAGTAACTAGTGACCTAGACGTATTAGGTGTAATTTATGCACTAGTCAAATATTAACCCCACCCCATCCAGTTAATAGTTATAGTTGAAATGAAGCTATCTGGCAGCCCGACATTCAGGTCTCCCCCTCAGCACTTACTGTAGAACAGCGGTGCTACAGAGGCGCAGACCACATGCCGATTCTCTCTCTCTCTCTCTCTCTCTCTCTCTCTCTCTCAATGTTCCCTAGTTTATAACTTATAACCTTGGTACCCAATGTTTCCCCCTTTTTAATGTAACTTAGTTCCATTTAATTTTGTGCCAGATCAACAAAAATCCTCCAGTATGTTTATCCCTGAAAAGAAAATGAAACAGAACACACACACGCTGCTTGTATAATAGAAAACAGTTGACCTGTGTTAAATGACTCAATGTTTTTAAGTCTGTTTTTACATCTGTTACGCTTCCGCCGGTGGATGGCGCTGCGGCGTCGAAGCGCAAAGACTGCTGCAGAGCGCGCATGCACGAGACCCTGACATATGGACACGCGCGGCTCGTTTGTTTTGATTTACTTCCTGTCCAGGTATTGGCTTATGTTCGAGGGTGTGTCTTTATTTCTCCAGGTGTCTATGCTTTAGATAATTATGTTGGTTATTTAAACCCCTCGTGTGGCTGCGCACTTCGCGCAGTATTATAGTTTGTAACGTTAGTAGTGTTTAAGGAGTATAGCTTTAGCGCTGTGTTAGAATGCGTGTAGCATGCTAGCGGTCTCAGTTCCATGTTCTGTTTTCGAGTAATGCCTAGACTGTAGTTCCATGGTTGATCCAGCTAGTCCTGTTCAGCATAGACCGCGTTTCTTGTGTTTTGTTAGTTTGTTTATCAATAAAGACGGCGCTCCTGCGCTTACTTCCTGCTAACTGTCCTGTGTCGTTACATCATCACATTCCTGTCCAGTGAAGTGATTATTTGGTGATAATAATAATAATACATTTTATTATTATTATTATTGCAACATAGTACATGCGGTCATGCACATTAGGGTTAGTGTGCTACATGGGATACACAATAGTCATTACAAAAGTCATTAATGTACTTTTTGAATTCTAAATGAATAGTTCAATTAATATTTTGCAGAAACTTAATTTATCTAATTCTAAAGAATCATTGCTATATTTTGTTCTGTCAAACAGTGAGATGGCAATATTTTGATGGGTGTAGAAGGCCTCACTGGGACATTTTGTATTAGTAGTGTAAAACACATGCATTGGCTTACATATTGGTAGACATATGCAAATTTAAAATATATATACATGTAGGAAACACTTAAGAGACTTAATCTATATGTAACAAGAAAATGAAGGAATGGGATAGGCTGACTTAAACATCTAGTTATCTAGTTGGTGGCTGTGCTCAGGTGGTAGAGCAGGTTGTCTGACTCGAAGTGTCCTTGGGCAAGACACTGAACCCCAAGTTGCTCCTGATGTCAAGTTAGCACCTTGCATGGCAGCTCTGCTACCATTGGTGTGAGAATGGGTGAATGGGAAACACTGCTCAGGTTAAAAAGCACTATATAAGTGCAGACCATTAGTTATGTCAATAGTTGTGTAGGAAAGTTCCTCATATTCAGAGTAGGGCTAGGCAGGTGCTCAAGTTGCTATGATTTAATAAAGCAGCATGTCAGTTACATTCATGTTTTTAAATAAGAAGTCATTTACAGTGCATATACACTATAAAGAAAACAGTCACCCACTATTTATTTGATAGCACATTGTGCTATTCTGTGTGTCACATTTTTATTAAAGAGACCAGAGTGGGGCGCACGGTGGCTTAGTGCTAAGCACGTTTGCCTCCCACCTCCAGGGTTGGGGGTTTGATTCCCACCACAACCCTGTGTGTGCGTAGTTTGCGTGTTCTCCCTGTGCTGCTCCCCCTGTCCAAAGACATGCATGGTAGGCTGATTGGCATGTCCAAAGTGTCTGTAGTGTATGAATGGGTGTGTGAATGTGTATGTGAGTGTGCCTTGCGATGGCCTGGTACCCTGTCCAGTGTGTACCCTGTCCTGTGCCCTATGATCTCTGGGATAGGCTCAAGGTTCCAGTATGATAGGAGATGTAGAAAATGGGGGTGGATGGAAACGAGAGTGAAATTTCATTATCCTGAGTATCCAGTTACACAAATGGAGAAGTGAGTTTAGATTTGGCTAAATAAATCATACTATCTAGAAACAAACAAGTGGGATATAATCAGTGGCTGATTTTAGACACAATCATTCTTGATATTATTAATAATTCTGCTGTTGGTTTGAGTTGAGCACTGACAATCAAATTAAAAGAAGATGAAGCTAGCATTTAGTGGTTTGTTTTTTTTGTTTGTTTGTTTGTTTTGTTTGTTTGTTTTTACAGTGGAGTGATGAGAAGAAATCCTCAGAGACTGCTACAGTGTCCTCCCAGGAATCCAGGGCTAATCATAGGCTGAAGTGTTTCAGAGACATTCTGGACATTTTTTCTGTTTCTGAAAGCAGGACCTCGCACTCGCCGTGCAGTACTGGCCATTATCTTCTATGGAAAGTAGCTAAGGGTTGTCCAAAAAGTCGCTAGATATGTCGCTAGATGCTTTAAAAAAAAAAAAAAAAAAGTTGCTAAAGGGGTCTGAGAAGTGGACCGAAGCTGTCCCTGTTAAAATGAATGAGTGAACGGCAGGACGAGGAGGGGTGCAGCGGGGAGTCATATTTTGAGTGAAAGGATTGTATTCGTGTTCTTTTGCAAATAAACCCTTTAAAGTGATTGTTATTTTTTATTTATTGACGTTTTATCATTCAAGCACTTTTTAACCACTTTTTTAACATTAAAAAAAATATTGGCTATTTTCAAGGTTTTCCAGTACTTAAATTTCCAAATGCCAAATTCAAGCACCTTGTACAAACCCTGTGGTAATAATTTTTCATGGATACATTTCCCAAACAAACAAACTAAAAAACTTCTAGTACTTCTAATTAATAAACCTATAACATCAGTTAGCTAGCATTTTCAAGTGCTAAACCCAAACCTCACACATTTGATGTTTTTTCTTTCTTTTTGTTCTTTGAACACTTCTTCTTCTTCTTCCGCTTCTTCTTCTTGTTGTTTCAGATATATTTCTGCCACCTGTAAGTCAGAATGACAAAATTCTTGACTGTAATATCACTCAGGTAAAAGAAATAAATCAATGAATTAATAAATAAGTAACAGTAAACTGATTTTCTGCAAATTTCATGGAACTATTAATAGACATTTTAGTGTATTTAATACAAATTATATCACACTGCTGTTGCACTCTAGAATCTGATAGGTCAGAAGGTCTGAAGGTTGCAATTCATATCTCAGGTTTATATTAATGTGCTCATTGTAATAAGTTATCCTTTCTATGATAGCAAATCATTCACAGAGACTTCTCTGGCAAACATTCCACATAATCAAAGTCTAATAATAAACAGATTTGTGCTATACTACTTTAATAAAAACTTTTAGTCGTTGATATGGTGAAGCTATCTATAAGGAGGTGTTTATTTAAGATTTATGGAAAGAGACTCGGGCCACAGATTTCTCCAGATTCTGAATTTTTTCATGATATGACGTGCTGTAGATGATGAGATATTCATAGCCTTCACAATTTTACATCGAGGAGCATTATTCTGAAATTGTTCCACAAATTGTAGATGTAGTTTTTCACAGATTGGTGTACAGAGGCCCATCTTTACTTCTGAAAGACTCTGCCTCTCTAAGATACTCTTTTTATACCCAATCATGTTACTGACCTGTTGCCAGTTAACATAATTAGTAGCACAATGTTCCTCCAGCTGTTTCTTTTTAGTAACACTTACTGTTCCAGCCTTCTGTTGCCCCGTCCAAATTATTTTGGGACGTGTTGCGCCCATAAATTCAAAGTTACCTATTTTTTTCCTTTAAATGCTACATTTCCTCAGTTTACACATTTGATTTGTTTTTTATGTTCTACCGTGAATAACATATGGGTTTATGAGATTGCAAATCATTGCATTCTGTTTTTATTTACATTTTTCACAACGTCCCAACTTTTTTGGAATTGGGGTTGTAGTACTTCCTCCCATTACCCAGGAAAGTGAGATGTTGCTGTTTACAAATGTCAACATGTTTTTGATAATTATTGAGCATCACACCAAAAATTAATTAATGAGGACTGTCACCAAATTTCTGAAGCTAGGCCAAACATCCTAGCACTAGTTGGCAAAAGTTAGTTTAGCATTTTTTGCTATGTGCCAAATTTGGTCATACAAATGGAGCAGAGCTAAGATCAGATAGCTGTTTATGAGGAACTGTATGTCTGATCAAGCTGAAATTTGATATGGTAGATATACCGTATGTGCTAATCTATAATAGATTCTCATGATGACTTAATTACTGAAAAAAAACATGCCTGTCATTGGCCAATCAGATATCAGATAATTGAAAAGTTTCCCATTAGGTTATTGCCACAAAACTTGAATAGAAAGTTCAGGGATGGACCTCCTAGTATCCAATGCAATCTCGCTCAAATTGGCTACCTGGGGCGTGCTGTTCATGTTTATAAGGGTCAGCGTTAAGTTCAAATAGCTGTTTCTCAGGAACCAAAATGCCAATTGAGCAGAATTTGCTGTGCACTTTCTGCTAATCTGTAACTGAATTACTTCAAAAATGTCTGCCTTCTGCCAGTCAGCTTTCAGCAGGTAGGTTACACAACTAGCATTGAGCCATCATCACAAAATGTGATATGCATAAGTATGTTCACATATGGTCTCTTTATTGTTCTATGAATCTTGACAAGAACTGGCCACTGGGAGTGCTATATGCAGGGAGTGTTTGGACAGATTGCCTCTTATCGCTATATTACTATTATTATTAGCAGTAGAAGTAGTTGTATTATTATTATTATTATTATTATTATTATTATTATTATTATTATTGCAGTAGTAGTACTGATATTTCCTACCGTTTTTTAAGTTTCATTTTCCACCTCTGGTTCTGTAGTCCAACAGATCTGACGCACTGAAGGCTGGGCATTGGTAGATATCGTCTATGATGAAAAATTAGTATTATTTATTTATTTATTTATGAATCTACCATACATGTCATGAACACAAACCTTTTGAATAATTTTGTCCCTCACAGTAGGGTTCATAAGATACTCACTGATGTTAAACTTCAATCTCAGAAATGCCCTCTTAGTAACAGGCACTAAAAAAAATTAGCAATGTTGATATTTAGTAGCTGTTGTAAAACTTAATTTGACTTCAAATGTATATGAAATTGTGAACTGGATATAAAAGTGTAGCCTGGAACCCCATAGACTTCCACTTCACAGAGCGTGAGAGCCTGGATAACATTGGGAATGATGATGTTCACATAACGACCCCTCATGTTGCAGGTGTAATTTGCAGAGGCACCAGCAGGGATGCTAGAGATAACAACACATCTGCAGGGGGAGAGAGAGAGAGACTTTGACTTTTAAAATATAATTTATTCTACAATTAAAAAACCTTAACATACAGAACACATTGTTTTAACAACCATTACCAATTGAAAAAGAGATTCTCGCCTCTTATAAGTCACCCCTTTGTTTACACACCATTTCTTCTCAAACATCGGAAGATCACCATTCATTTGGTAAAATTCATACTTTAATCTAATCCTAGACTCAACCAAGGCCTTAAATAATTTAACCATGTTTACTTCTTTCCCTTCTGATCCCATTTTGTCAGCCTTCCAAATGGCTAATTTTGCTTGACCGACCAAAAAATTCGAATAGGTACAGATTTCCTGCCTGTGGCGAGAATATCTACCCCCATAAATAAACCCTGTTTTCAAGAAAATGATCCCCAAACTACGAAACATTGTATACAATAGATTAAAGAGCGGAGATAGTTTACAACATTCACAAAAGACATGAAACACAGTATCGAGTTCATCACACAAAGTACACAGTGGAGACGGTGCATATTTACATTTAAACAAAAACACTTTTGTTGGTAATGCACAATGTAAAATCTGCCACTGTAAGTCACCAGACTTTTTTTGGTAGAGGGTTCTTATACAATAACCGCCATGAAGGTTCATTATCTCCCGACTTCAAGAAATGAGTCCTCCATTTTGTATGCCTCCTCCCCCTTAGATGTCTGACAAAGTCGGACTTTACACAGGAAATATATGCATTTTGTTTGTTCACCATGGAAAACGGAAGACTTTGCAAGCCTTTAAAGGATAACAACATGTTTACATTGTCTCCATTGTTAATTTGAGCTACCTGTGGAGTTATGTACACTTCTGGAAAAAAAGACCTTTGTGTTACCACCGGACATAAACTTGGTTATATATTATCCCACAAACATGCAGGAAAAGATGTTTTCAAATCCTTTAATATGTTCCCGACTATTCTCTATGATCTACCAGTAATTTTTCTAGTTAGATTCTGTACTGAAAAACATTCTCTATTCAACAAGTCAAACAGGTTTCCAACTTTAGTTATCCCAGCTAAAACAAAGTTAGAAATTTCGGTGTTGGATATAATGCATTTTTTTAGAAAACCAAGGACTGTGCAGAAGTGGTTCATCAAAACCAAAATGTTCTTTCCGCTCCGACTTAAAGTAACCCCAAGCTTCAAGAACCGATTCATAAAACCTTATCTTAAACATGTCTTTTACCACATTTCCCGAAATCAGAAACATTTGTTTATCAAAATCCATCTTGTTTTTTTCCACGTACAATGGCAAGGCCAAAGCTAATCCATGGTAGAGAGTCCGACGAGTAAAGCAGTTTTTGGGCAGTCTGCAACCTCATGGATTTCACCTTAGAGGCAAAATGAATTAATCCCTGACCGCTATCAATTGTAGGGAGACACAGTACCCCAGGGGGGAAGCCAATGATGACCACCCCAAAAGAAGTCTACAAAGGCTTTTTGAAGTTGTGACAAAAGCTCTTTCTGAGGGTCCAACATGGTTAGACGATGCCACAGCATTGAGGTGGCTAGATTATTCACCACCAGCACCCTGCCTCTGTAGGAAAGCTGGGCTTGAATCCACTTCCATCTCTGGAGCTTGCCTGTCACTTTTTCTACAAGTCCTTCCCAATTCTTGTTCATGTGCTGTTCAGTCCCAAACAACAGCCCCAGTATCTTAACCCCCTCTTTATTCCAAGGGTGCTGATGTGGAAGCTGAGGTGGATTTTGGTGTGACCAATGGCCTAACAATAAAGTGTCAGTTTTTCCCCCAATTGATCCGTGCGGAAGAAGCACTCTAAAAGATGTTGAGGCATGAGGTAAGACGTTTAACATCATCTTCAGATCTAATGATCACTGGGATGTCATCTGTATACGCGGTGAGTTTCACCACTGCTGTGTTTGAAAGGTGAGATGTTGGAACTGTAAATCCTTGCAGCTTCTCTCTCAGAATCCTCAACATTGACTCAATGGAAATCGTGTACAAGAGACCAGACAAACTACACCCTTGTGTCACACCTCTACCTACAGAAGAAGGTCTGGTCAAAATTCCATTTATTTTCAGCATACTATAGACATCTTTATAAAGAAGCCTTATCCATGAAATAAACTGATTCCCAAAGCCAAATCTTTCAAGTATTTTGAACAGGTATTCATGGTCAAATTTATCAAAGGCTTTTTCTTGGTCCAAACACAGAAGACCAAGATCTAATGTATGCAGTTCCGTTAAGTACACCATGTCCCGCACAAAAAAAGATTGTGAAATATAGATCGCTAGGGTACACAGTAGGACTGATCTTCATGGATGATGGACGCTATAGATTTTTTAAGATGATTTGTCAGAGTTTTAGACAATATTTTATAATCAGTTCCTAAAAGAGAGACCGGTCGCCAGTTCTTCAATAAACCAAGATCTCCTTTCTTGGGTAAAAGAGTCACTACAGCTCTTCTACAACTGATGGGTAGGATATTTGACTCAAAGCTTTCGAGAAACACCTCATACAAATCCTGACCAATGAGGGACCAGAAGGCTTTATAAATTTCAGAAGTCAAGCCATCCAATCCTGGTGATTTTCCCGAAGATTGCTGCTGGACAGCTTCCGTTAACTCCTGAAAGGACAAAGGTTTCTCCAGCTCTGCTTTATCTTCATGTCCAAGATGCGGCAGTCCATCTGAAAGCAGATTAATTGCTCCAAGGTCACATGGTTGTGCAGTATATAATTCTTCATAAAAAGATAGAGTTTGCAAAAAAAAAAAATTATTTTCCGTTATTTCTTTCCCATTTAACAATTTAAGATGATTTATATTATTTTTTCTCTGATGTTCTTTTCCAATGAAAAAAAGAAAGTTGTTGAAGAATCCATGCTGTTTAACTGAAGATATCTTCCCAGTATGGATGTACTACGACTTATCTCTTCATACAAATTTTTCAAAATCATGTTGTACTCTTCAAGCATTTTTGCAGTTTCCATCTCTTCACCATCACTAATGGAGCTGCTTAGCTTCAGAATCTGCTGTTCCAAAAACTTAACCTTTTCCTAGTTCAGTCAGGTGACTCCTTGTGTATTGTTGGCACAAGAGCCGGATCTGTACATTTCCAATATCCCACCACTGGCTTAAAGTATTATACTGTGATTTTCTCTCTCTCCACTCTCCCCAAAACTGAGCAACTAATTGTACGAAAACTTTATCTTGCAATAATCTATTATTAAAAGCCAAATCTTATAATATGTGTTACTCTGCGTTATGGTCATAGTTACTGCAATATAGTGGTGATCCGAAAATGGTGTTGGCGAAATATCACTATTGGAAAATCTTCCTCTGTCGTTCATCTGAACATAAAATCTATCGAGTCCTGCACCGGAAACTGTATTAGAATTCATTTTCACCCATGTATATTGTTTACTGCCAGGGAAAGCTTCTCTCCATACATCTACAAGACTATGAATCTGAACAACGGTTTTGAGAGTCTCAGACGAATTTGGATGAGGTTCAACATGATTCCGATCCATAGTGTAATCAAATGTACAATTAAAATCACCAGCTAAAATTATTATTCTATTCTGCGAAACTTTTGAAATAACGTCTTTTACTTTTTTAAAAAAAGAAGCTCTTTCTGCCCCATCATTCCGAGCATAAATATTAATAAGAGATTGCGGTAACTCAAAGCGTAAATTCTATAATTTGCATTCTGCCAGGTATAATTTCTTCAGCTCTACTGTCTTGAATTTGTAAATCCGATGAAATAAGAACTTCTACTCCGGCACTCACGTTTGAATCATGGCTCACTGAGCCATTGCACCTGATTGTCCATATATGTGTGTGTGTTTCTTGCAGAAAAACTACACTTGCTTTTTTCCAACTAAAAAAATCGAACAAAGCGAATAATTTTTCAGCACCACGACATCCATTAATGTTCAAAGATAATAAGTTTAAGGATGCCATGATGCTGACTATTGAATAAATGACGAATGACATCGCAACACAGGTCTCATTATCTCCTCTCTTCATTACAACATATTCAAACCTTCTTCGCCTTACGGTTAATCATGACTTTTACCTTTGTTATTATTTTCCTGAAGTGATAAAGCTTCTGAATACTAAGCTCTTCGTCAGTTGCTTTATTCATCGCCATTTTACACGACACCAAAAAGCGCTTTAAATCAGGGAAAAAAGTCTCAATTTGTGGTTTCCGAGCTCCTTTAGTCTCATCTAGAAAGTCATTAATTTGCTTTAATGTGTACAGTCTAGCACTGAGAGACTCTGTTCCTTCAGCATCATCCATATCAGAACAACTCTCTATGCTCTCTAGATCAACATCTGAGTCATTTTCAGAGTGAGCATACTCTGAACTCATGGTGGACATCTGAGTACAAATATCTACAGCTGCTTCACTTTCACCATCTCCTTTATTACTTTCTATTTCTGTCTGTTCTTTTTCTGATGGTTTATCATGTTCATTTACTGTCTGAGTCAATGTTTATCCACTACTTGCCTGACTTACCCGCTCCTCGTTGTAATCATGATTTTCTACATCTCCTGCATCAGGATTCCCTTTAGGTGCTATTTTAACATATGGAACGAGATGGTTCTCTCTATGCTCCTTCACTTTGGAACTCTCTTCCTCCTGAACTCAGGGAAGTCCAGACTTTTGGCATTTTTAAAGCTCTTCTCAAGACACACTTTTTTAAACTTGCATTCGACTGCTGATGTCTTTTTCAATTGTTTAATAATTATTTTTATTAGTATTAATGTTGTTATTTTTATTCTTATTAACCTTTATTTGTTTTATTTTTCTGTGGACTGTGATTTTATGTACAGCGCTTTGAGAAGCTGCTTTAAAGGCGCTTTATAAAATGAAGTTTATTATTATTATTATTATTATTATTATTATTATTATTATGGTTATTTTGTCTGGCATGTCGCTCGGTTGTTTGAAGATTAGACGGTCTGACATGTCCTAGTTCTCCGCACAAAAACACAGCATATGATCCGAACTAAAAAAGATTGTGTAATGTTTGCCTTCATTAGTCAGCTTTACAGCCAGACTGAGCGGATCCTGTTGTTGATTAAGAATCATGTTCGTAAATCGCCGAAACGACATAACGTGCTTGATATCCGGATTTTTCAGACCGAGTGGAATCAGGTCGTGTCATTAATCGCGAGTCCGCATTTAACCAGGTCATCTACCATCTGAACCTCAGCGAGAAAAACAACAACAGCTTTATTCATCCTACAAGCTGACTGGATATTTGACCACCGACCTGTTCACTGACTGCAACCAGCACATCTTCCACAGATACGGAGTCATCAGGTGTACATTTAAATCCATGTCTCAGAGTCAAGCGTGAGAAATCTCCCCTTCACCCCATTTGTCAAAGTTTTCCGACCGAAGTCGGCGCTCAAAGAAGTTTTATGTCTAAGATTAATCTTTTTTTTTTTTTTTTTTTTTTTTTTTACATGAATCTTAAAAAAGAACTAAGAAATTGATTAAAAGTAACAAACTCTCAAAAGTGTGCCGCAAAACTCTCGACTCCTCCCACTACCCACAATCCTGAGAGAGAGAGAGATAGCAAGACAGAGAGACAGAGCGAGAGAGACTTTTTTTTACTTTAAGACACCTTTAATGTATTCAGTTTTGGTATATTTACATATCTACATTTTTAAAATAATTATTTTCATTTTTTTAAAAGAAGAAGAGAGAAGAACCCCCTCAGACCCCCCACCCCCACCCTCAACCCAGAAAACCCCAACCCTTTCAGTTCTACTACAAGTCCATTGTAGTCATATAGTGTGCAAATGTCCACAGTGCTATTCATATTATAGCTTTTCTTGCGGCTGATGTCCATTTTCTCAGTCTGAACCGTCTCCGTGGTGACAGCACGCCCAGGTTTTCAGTTTTTATTGCTTGTTGTGCAGATTGAATTATTTTTTTCCCCTGCCCAAGAAGTAGTTAGTTAGCAAGACGTTACGATTTCCTTTTGTTAAGTCTAGAAAACAGTTTAACTGTTCTGTGGTGTACAGTTCTTCAGGTTGTTCTGAAAAGTTTGAAGTAGGTGGGTTACCTGATCCTGCTTCATTCACCTCCTTAAACCCTGCCTCTGATGCCCATATCCCCAATCTGAAGCGTCTCGTTGGTGACAGCACGCCCAGATTCTCACCTGTTGTTGTGTGCTCCACAGATTTTATGAATTTTTTTCTATCCGGAAAGTAGTTTGTTAGTACGACATCATCTTGTCCTAAAATCTGCTCCAAGAACCAGGTTAACTGTTCTATGGTGTAAAATTATCCTGGCTGTTCGACCACATCCTCCTCCATGTCTGTGAGGGGTTCTCCTCCTGTAGCTCCTGCGCTGTGGTCTGGTTCTCCTGCATCACAACACTATGTTGTGGCTGTTTGGAAAACATAAAGGTAGTCGGCTGATCTAGGGTGACCTCTTCCTCCCCCTCATCATCATCTGTAAACTGTTTTTCTCTACCAGCTCCTGTGCTGCTCTCTGGGCCCGAGTCCTCCTGAGAGAGAAATAGTTTGTATATAATGTACCCTTAGTTTTGACAGGTATAGGTCAAAGGTCAAAAAGATACACATTCTAACTCTTTATATCTAGATCAAAGGTCATGATCATAAAAATATTTATAGTTATGTTAAATCTGGATCACATCCATTGGTGACAGAAACGTTACCATACATGGTACGGCCATGTGTTTTCCACCCCACACACGTTGCACACATGTTCTTTCTAACACTCTGTGGTAGGTCATAAAAATATATATAGTTATGTTAAATCGGGATCCCATCCATTCCTGACACAAATGTTACTATACATGGAATGGCCATGTGTATTACACACAGACATCCAAACAAAAATATGACACACACAAACACACTTTATTTTCACATTATTTAAAAGGAATTTAAGTGTTATTTACTAAATTACCATAATTATGAACACAAGTTGTTAAGTTGACAATCATTTTTAAAATTACGTTTCTCCATTTAGATTGTCTGCAGTAGAATGCAGTCTTTTAAACCAGGAAAAATGACTGCCTTTAAGTTGTATAACAATAGTAAGTAAAATCCAGTGATTTACATTACAAATCTCATACATAACATCTCTGCAGGATTTATAGACGTTAAAGCACTGAATGAAATGAGCAATATAGACAAAAAATAAACACTCTGTGTCTACTACTTTTATCTCTCTCATAGTACATTTACATTTATTCATTTAACAGAGTGTTAGAGGACCTGTAGACTGCACAAATACTAAGGACATTACAATTTATCATTTCACTTACAATTAAGTTCTACTAAAGCAATGAATTTGGGGCATGTTCTCAATAGTGATATGACCAATAGTGGACTCGTGTATAGGCTACACCTGCTAATACATTTGATGGACTATTTTGCACTACTACACGTAGCTAACGCTAGTCATATTTAGCAGTGTAATTTGAATATCTACTCTTTAGTTTACTGTAGCAGTGGATAAGAAGGAAAACATTTCATTTGACAAATCTGCTCATCTAGAGAGGGCTTTTCATTTGTGCTATAGGAAAGATAAGCATGATTACATTTCTGCTTATTCATGTAAACCTCAACTACATTGTGTAATCTAATTTCATGTATTGATACATTTTTTATTTTATTTTTAAAATCTTTTGTCATTCGCACACGTAGCCTTCTAGCTCCACAACCTTTGGACTGTGGATAGTAGATAAAAGTAGTAGACACAGTGTGCAATATGTGCAATGTTCAGTACGTCATATAATAATAATAATGAGTCTTTATTGATCACATATACATTACAGCACAGTGAAATTCTTTTCTTTGCATATCCCAGGTTGTTAGGAAGTTGGGGTCAGAGCACAGGGTCAGCCATGATACAGCGCCCCTGGAGTAGAGAGGGTTAAGGGGCTTGCTCAAGGGCCCAACAGTGGCAGTGCTGCCCCCATCTTGAATCATATTACCGTAAATACTTAAATGTGCAGTCATTTGTTTCTTTTTTTCACTTTTTTTTTCAATTCCTGCTTATTCAGGCTCAGAGTCATGTAGGCTGCATTGAATTTTATTTTCAATTCCCTCATCTCTTTTTCAGTGACTTTATCACTAGCACGTTGCACTGCTTTCACGATTGGGGTGGCACGAGGGGCAGACCTAACAATGACACAATCCCTGGCGAACTCATCTAGCCAAGCTGATTTAAACTGTCTTGTCGGGATGAGAGCCGCAGGGATGGGAGAAGACTCAACTCGCTGCGCTTGGCTGTCATCATCTATAAAAGATTGCACACCGATTGAAACGGGCTGGGATGACTCAAATGTCACTTGGGAACTTTCACTGGTCGAGTTGGTCTCAACATCGTGGGCATCTGATGTAGAGGAGGCAGGGTTTGGACAGGCAGGGGATGAGGAAAAAGTCTGATATTTTTCTTGTCAGCTGACTAACGTTAGTTAACTACGCAGTTAGCTAGCCTACATATAACGGATAAATTCACATTCTACCAAACTAAACCACATCAAACTAAATTAAACACCTTTAATAAAAAGGCTCAGGCAGGGTTAGGTTAGGGGATGACTCAACCCAACACTCAACCCAACCCAACCCAACACCTCCCACTTGGTGTGGGAGGTGGCACAGGCACAAAACCTTGTCCTTCATTCTGTATATATTTCTCTATATGTATTTAACATTCTATGAGAAAATATCAGTTGTATAAAAAAAATGGAAAAGAAATTATATATATTTTTTAATCTATATATTGTGTTAAAAATGAATTCTGCCACTTTAAAAAAAATTAATTTTCATGACTCATGAAAATGAATCACATGTAAATGAATCACATGAAAATATATCACTTGAATATGAATCTCATGAAAATGAATCATATGTAAATGAATCACATGTAAATGAACCATATGAAAATAAATAAATAAAGAAAGACTTTTTAAAAAATCGGCCCAAATGTAAGACGTTTTAGGTGAGGTTAACTATTGGGGGTTGGAGGATCAGTTTAGAGAACATATTATTTGTTTCTGATGGTTAAGTTCAGGGTTAGGGTTGGCCCCTAAGTTTCAACATTGGAAAAAGGAGTTTTTATTGGTTAAAAATTAGGTGATTAGAGTTTATTGTTTGGGTAAGCCCCTAGATTTCAAGATAAAAAATGGTTTTAATGGTTGGAATAGAAGTTCTAATTGGGTTTAAGGGTACTGGATCTATGTTCCCCATCCCTATTGTCCAACTTGTACAGATGAAATTTAATCTGGCCCAAATTTAGGGCCGAACCAGGAAAAAGTTCCATTAATTTTGTCCATGTTCCCTCTCAGATCCTTCTTCCTATTGATTACTCCCCTCTCCCCTGAGAAGAAATGCCTTTCTCTCTATTAATATATACCCCCACACACATTTTATATATAATATAATATTATATTTATATTTTTGTGTCACGATATGGAGATTGAGATGGATGCAAGTGCAGATTTTTCAAGTTCAATAAAGAACTAAACAAAATACAAAAGACACTGACATTGGGGCAAATCACTGTGGAAAAGACTAAACATAAAACACAGCACCAGGGACAAAGGTAAAGAAAGACAAACGTGAGACAAAGAGTGCAGTGAAAACTGGCTAAATACACAAGTGCTTACCAGGAATGTGATCCAGGTGCAGGTGGTCATGTGACTGTGATGCAGTGGCTGCTGGGAATTGTAATTCAGATTTCCTTCTCTGATTACATGACATAATGGTGTATGGTGTAATATGTGGTAATGTACGGGTATTACTCTGTGAGTGTGTGTGTGTTTATACAGAGGCTGAATGTGTTGGCCACTCTTGGGTAACTTACCCAAAATACATCAGAGCATCATCACAGCTCTCATTACTGTAGATGGCCAGCCAGAGACATCGTCACCGAGCTCATCAATGAAAGGGTACAGATGGCTACACACCTTCTCTTCAGAGCGAAGGGAATCATGGGTGTGGTCAGATCTGATTGGTCAGAAGCTGTTAATAAATCTTTTAAAAATAACTGCAGCTCTGACAGCAGTGCATATGCAAATCAGTTCCCAGGTTTATACAGTATGAACACACTCATTATAAACTATCCACGCTATATCGTCAGTGAGAATGCCCAATTCGTATACAGTGAGACCGTATATACATCACATCTTTGTGTATGTGTTCACGTAGGTGGACTCGAGCAGTAACTTTGAGTGGCAGAAGCAGCTGTGCTAATACTGGGACGTGGATCTGGATAAGTGTGTGGCCAGAATGGCTCTGTATCAGTACATCTACGGATATGAGTACCCGGGAGCCTGCCTGCGTCTGGTCATCATCCCGCTCACAGTAAAGACATGTTAACAATACGTTAAGAATTCATAATGCATAATGTAGTGTAGTGCATGTTATTATAATAATATTTATTTAAATACTATGCGTAATGCATTAAGGAGGCTTTATAACATGCTTTTTTTATAACGAATGCATTTATCACTCGTTATAGCTGTGTGAAAGAGTGAAGTCTTAAAGATACGTTCGTGTGTGACCTTTCCATCAGGAACGCGTTTAATGTAAAAAAAAATCTTCTTGGAAATGACATGCTTGTGCTTGTTTGTGATGGTTTTTAGGACCGGTGCTATCTGTGTCTGATGGGTAACACCTCGAATAACATGTGTGTAGAAGGTTGATCCTTTCACCGTTAGCCAGACAGAGTGTCTTGTTGTTGTCCAACACGGCGGTAATTTTCTCAATCCACAGGCACGTCCACAGGTACGTGACTCACCACCCACTTGTGCGTGTTGGCGGTGTCACTGCCGAGGGACGTTTGATGGCACTCCGCTCCATTGTGAGAGGGTCGCCTTCACCATACAGCTCGTCCATGCTCACTGACTGCGGGTTGAGCACGTCGGTCTCGATGGGCTTGTAGAAGGGATTCACCTCGTAGCCCTCTGTCTCGTGGAGGGTGCGCAGTGCGTCAGCAAGGGCACGGTACGCCGTGGTCTAACCGCCTCTTGTAGGGCCCACCAGCAAGACGCCCTGGTGCACCAGCATGGTCTCGTACAGCTGGATCACCTTGGCGGTCATGCTGGAGAAGGGCTGCAGGGAGCGGGTGCATAGAGCTGCCTCGATGTTCGACTGAAGCGCGCCGTAGTCATGCTCGGGGACGCCCACACGAGGAAAGAGGTCCGACAGAATACCGTTAAACGCACACAAGAAAGATTGGATTGACTCGATTGACACTAGGTTCAAGATTTTCAGATTATGGATGTTCAGATGTTCCAGGATTCTTTACTTTTCATCTAGTATAACATTACAAGGTGCTAATGTTATATACTTTAAATGTTTTTTAAAAAAGTTATATAGTATATGATTACAGCTTTTTAGTTGCAAAGAATTTGCAAATGTCAGTTAATTCTGTTTCCTAATTTGTCCTGGAATTTCCTCCTAGTGCCTGATTCCAGTGATCCTGTGATAATGACCTTTGATACTCCAAATGTAAACTTTGGTGTTCTTTACTATTTATCAGTTTATTTTATTTTAAGTTCTGCGTCATCCTTGAGTAACTTGGATTGAAGCGGCCTCCAGGTTGTCCCAGAGCTCAGTCCTGCCTGCGTAGCCAGGGTTCATCATGATTAATGCAGCTTCCTACAAATGGAAGCAAGGGAAATGATAACGATTCAAACCCTTGCTAATATTCTGAAATCGATTGCAACACTGAGTGAGTCTGTTCCAAGAATCGATTCAGCACAAATCTCGAATTAAAGGTTAGGGGAACAACCCGCAATATTAAGTACATAGGATCATTATCATGATTAACAGGGCGATTCCTAATACCTGGTGTCAATTCGTAGATACCAGGTAATGGGAATAGAGTCGATTCAAAGGAATCAAGCTTTGGAGTCGACTCTATAGTCATTGTGAATATGGAGTCAACTCCAAAGCTTGATTGTGGGAGAAGCATGACTGAAGAACCTTGATTTCTCAGTTTGGGAACAATCCCAAAGAAATAGTCGGGAGACGCAGAGCGTTTGGCATCGTTGTGACAAACGCTGAATCTCACAGCTTTTTTTTTAGTTTTTAATTACTCAACAACTAAGACACAACCCCCTCGTTTATTCCTTCACTTTCATCTTTCACTACTTTTTTTTATTTTGCATTTTGTTCTGATTCTTTCCCCCTGAATGTCTGGCTAGAACTTTCTGGAACTGGGAGCTAATGCTAAATTTAATGTTCTGTTAGAAAAGACAGCTTGATGTGTGGTTTCATTAAATTCATTCAATTTAAATATCTTGTCTTTCTAAGAAAAACTGCTGATTAAGCAATGCACTATACCATATTCATGAGAAAGTAGAATGTTGTATTTGTTATTTGACGTTTGTGTAAATTCAATACGTCGTTTTCAGCTAGTGATTAAAGAATTGGTTCATGAGTCATCTTTGTCAGATATGCTGGTGGCGCTTTCTGATTTTAGTCACTTAACCATTCAAAAGAGTTATTTGTGTGTGGAACAGTGTTGCATTGCACCCGCGAATACTGCAACCTGTAATGGAAAATAAGATTTATTTTGTTCCAACACTTTTTTGTTGTTGTTGTTGTTGTTGTTGCTGTTGTTGCTCCAAAACTGAAAAGTGTTACAATGGAAGCAGAAGTAAGTGTAGCTTCTTAAATTGTGTAGTGTAACACAGTGTTTTTCAATCTTTTTTGAGCCATGGCACATTTTTTACATTGGCAAAATCTTGTGGCACACCACCAACCAAAAATGTTACAGAATGGCACTCTGTAGCCTAATACAGTGTATATAATTACAATATAGTTTCTCAATTTATTTATACTCACTCAGTGTGAAACCTGGGCCTGTTTAGATGAACACAAAGCTGATATCCTGGCAGGAATTTAAGAAAGGCATACACGAAGCTCTTCAACAGCTTTCAGTCTCTCTCTGTTTTTAGCTTTTATAGCAGTTAGGCTTGAAAAGCTCAGCTCACACACATATGTTGTGGAAAATGGGAGCAATGTCAAAACTTTGTTGGCCGGAATGGGGAATTCCATGGCAGCAGTCATCCAAAAACTGTCCAAAGGAAGTTCATCAAATCTTACCTTTAAACCACGATCTTGTTTCAGTTCAGTTAGTTCCTCCTGCTCCTGTAAAGTTATGTCCTTTCCAATAGCAGTCAAGGCATTCAGTGGAGGCTGAAGAGAAATAAAATGACAACTTCTCCTCAAGAGTTTACGGATGTTTACCTATTACCTTGCACAGTGCAGCAGGGTGATCTTGCCGTTCCTCTGTGAGTGGGAACATCTCAAGGTTGGCACTTTGCACATGTTGTTGCCAGAGGTGCACCTTTAAATGGAATCCATTTATTTTATCTCATTTCGGCCTTGCATCCGTGTGTTCGGTTCATTCAGATGATGAAATATATCTGCCAGGTATGCCAGCTTTGCACTCCACAACACTTGTGCAATTTTCCCACACAAGTCTTCCCTGGTCAATTTGACCCCAAAAATTTCCTCTCCTGTTGTTTTTTCTGGCAGTGCCTTATAAAATAGGAAGTTTTCTCTAATGGCATCTCCATCCACAAAACGCACATTGGCCAAGAGCTGAGAATATCTGTAGACTCATCAGGTTGCAATGCAAATTTCCTACTGATGCGTATCTTTTCCAAAACATGGCTTTCGATGTCTGTGGACATATCATCAGTACATCTGGCGATTGTGTTATCTGAGAGCGGGAGTTTAGATATGTCTTTAACCGCGTCAGGGCCGAGCATCTCGTTGACAGTGTCTTTGCGGGCAGGTAGTATTAACGTCTCTGCCACAGTGTGGGACTTTTTTCATTTAGCTACAAGTTCAGCAACTAGCATTGAGGGCTTTCTAATTTACCTTTGTGGTTTTTCTCATTAATGTTGCCTGTTTCTGTGTTTTCACGCAGGCAAACTAAATAGTCCATCGGCTTGTTTTGAAGCGACGGGTGTTTCGCTTGGAGATAGCGTTTAAGCTTGCTTGGCACCATGGCGCTATTGGACTGCTTCTCGCCACACACCAAGCATAATGGAGTCGGGGTCATCTCATCGCTGGTGAAAGTAAATCCTAACGAAAGATAACTTTCGCTGTATTGCCTCGAGCTCACCGTCTTTGCTTTCTTTTTACCACCACTCATACTAGGCCCTTCACCTGGGTCACAATCTTGTCCAGGGCCCAGTTCGGAGTTTGCATTTTTCCTTTTTAAAAACTTCTTCATCACTGCCACCACGACCTGTCGCATGCGTCACTAATTCTCTTGTCTCTAAGAAGGTAGGAGGCAATTACCTGCTGCCACCCGGACGAATATTACATTACTCTGCCAGTCACTATATTACAGCACAGACACTCAACAATGGCTTATTATTTGCAGATAATCATGGATAAATTTTAATAAAAAAGAATTTTAAGACTAAGTGAAATTGGACAATTTCTCAAGGCACGCCTGACGATCTCTCACAACACACTAGTGTGCCACGGCACAGTGGTTGAAAAACACTGCTCTACGGTACGTAGACTGCATTACATGCGTGTTGAGCAGAGAGGAGATATTCTAATATTATACAGTATCTGGAAATATAGCGTGTGACTGCTGCTGAAATAAGGAAGAGACTTAGGATTCTCCTTTTCAAATCTGAAACCAAATTGCTGAACAGCACAATACTTACCTGAACAGCACACTCTGCGAAGTCTTTAGTTATTTAACCTAAGCATTGGTGGTTCAGTGGTAGAATTCTCGCCTGCCACGCGGGAGGCCCGGGTTCAATTCCCGGCCAATGCAGAAGTGAGTTTTGAAAGTTAAGCCTTCACCAAAAGAACATTATAAGCCTTATCATTTCTGCCCAAACTAGACCAACTCCATGCTGCTGAAATATACAAGAGACTTAGGATGCTCCTTTTCTATTTTGAAACCAAACTGTTTAATCAGAACAATACTTAATGAAAAGCACACTCTGCATTGTCCTTAATCCTTTAAGATAAGCATTGGTGGTTCAGTGGTCAAATTCTGACCGACCACGCGTGAGGCCGGGGTTCGATTCCCAGCCACTCATGGCTGAGATTTGAATATTGAGCCTTCACCCAAAGAACTCTACAAGCCTTATCAATTCTGTCCAAAAAAAGGGTAGCAGACACAGTCCATGTTGCTCAAATATACAAGAGCCTTAGGATGCTCCTTGTCAATTTTGAAACCAAATTGATGAGTCAGCACAATACTTACCTGGAAAGCGCCCTCTGTGAAGTCCGGGTTAGATTCCAGGCCAATGCACAACTGAGTTTTGGAGACGTTTGTGTTGCTTGAGCCTTCACCCAAAGCACTTCACAAGCCTTATCAATTCCGCCCAAAACTAGGGTAATGGACAAACTCCATGCTGCTGAAAAATGGAAGAGATTCTCCTTTAGAATTTTAAACCAAATTGCTCAAATAGCACAGTACTCAGCTTGAAATCGCACTCTGCGAAGTCCATGGATTTTTAAGATAAGCATTGGTGGTTCAGTGGTAGAATTCTCACCTGCCACGCAGGGGCCAGTCACACGTAGGTGTAGAGCGCTGACTAGCCAATAGAAAGCGAGGATAATCCAGGAGGAGGGTCGGACGAACCTAACGTAAAAACATCCGTTCAAATATTTATATTATATTATCTGTTACATATTGTATCTATGTAATTTTTTAAAAGCGGCATTGTCAACATTTACTATTCCGATACTCTTTCAGTGTGTAAAATTAACTGTTAAAGAAGAATGTGAAATTAACAGTTTGTCAAAATGAAAATAACTATTGAAATAATATATGCAGGGTGTGTTATAGTAAGTTATTGAAAATGTATTCCAAAATAAGGACTAAGATTTTAAAACATTTACAAATACAAGCTAGATTAAACATATTTACAAATACACAGGACAATTTTGTTTTGTTTTTTTAAATACAATGTTGTCTATACACAATTCCACAATGGTAGAGAGAGAGAGAGAGAGAGAGAGAGAGAGAGAGAGAGAGAGAGAGAGAGAGAGAGAGAGAGAGAGAATACAGAAGACGTAGAATGAGATTCATGGGCAACAGTATTACACAGGATTTGTAACTATTTACCAAAATCCAACCTTGTGCTTGGCTTGCAATCAGACATGCCATGCACAGACCTTAAATACTGTGTTTCACAACAAAGTTATTTTCTCTTTTCAACAATCCACCTCTGCCTCTCAGCCTCATAGAATGAAGACTGCTGAAACTCTGCCCATGTCGTCTCTGCATTCATTCCCTGTGCCTGATACAGGGAGAGCACTTTAGAAAGACAGTAAATGTATCTGCCTGCCGCTCCAGGGAAACCAGGGTGGATATGAGGACTATTGGGTCCTTGTTTTAGTGGCTGGTGGCAGAACCTGCACAGATGACCAGAAGGCCCTCTGCAGAGTATGCCTCAAAGACTTTCCTGGAGCAGTAGAAGTATTTAACATCACCAGCCTGCTAAAAGAAATGTACAGAGGAGCCATCACCCATATAATGAGAAATTGGCTGACAACAAGCTAAACAAGATCTAATTTGTTTTTTTTGGTGTCTTCTCAACTGCTGCCTGTGTCAGAGGTGCGTCTTCAGGAACACCACTAGCAGGTGGATTGAACAGAGTGGGAGGCTGTATTGTTCCTGATCACATCTTTTCTTTGAGGTGTTGACTTCTCTTGCAAAGAAGGATTGTCTTTAATGCTTCTTGCCTCTTCAGATGAGTCCCGAAGTAAATCACCTGATGGCCTCTCCTGAAGGACACGTTGATTCTCCCAGGGATTTTTTTTTTCTTCATGCTGATGGCCTGAATAGTACCCATAGATATGAACAATTAACATAAATAAATATATAAAAAGAATTTACTTAGTTATGCATGTTTTGTAAAGTAAAATTATGGTCACTGATTCTTTTAAAATAACTTGACAGGTTTCATATTAGAGCAAAAGATCAATGACCCAAAATTTAATTATACAACTATTGAAAAGATACACATCTACTCTAATATATTCTAACTTAATCTAACATAACTGTGTGATCTGCTCACTTGTTACCAAAAGACTTAAAAGAAATAAAAAGAAATAAACAAAAAGAGATGAAAGCCGAAAAAATAAAGCCAATAAAGTATTAACTGGTTTACGCGGTAGCGGAGGCCATTCAAAATGTAGATCTTCAAAAAAAAAGAAAATTTAAAAAAAGAAAACACCAAGCTTCGGAACAGCGCCATGGAATCAACGTGTGGCGAAAAATATATTGTATCCGTAGTGATAAGGACTACCACTGAGAATTAACTGGAGAAGTTTTGGAAAGTTGAGCATAACTACTTTCCGTTCCGGGAAAGTTAAGCAGAACTACTTTCAGCTAACTACCCTGGCAGCAGTGGGATTTGAACCCACACCCCCAAAGAGACTGGAGTCTAAATTCAGTGCCTTGGACCACTCGGCCACACTACCCCGGGCTGATGTGGTGGTAAACCCATTCGTGGTAAGAAGGTGACCGGGTCATTCCGCCAGACAACAAGAAATCTGGCATGGGCGTGACAAATGGGCTGTTGTGAGACTCAAGTGCCTTTCACTTAACCAGCTCTGCCGGAGACATCTAACCATTTCCAGCTGAAGACAGAGCTAAGGCGTGGTCTTTTGGACGCGATTCGTCTAGGCTTAAGAACCCATGGTCCACGGTCACATCGGTAGTGTTTGCGGAAGAGCTCTTCTGCTATGACCTTACATCCCACTTACAGTGGTGCTTGAAGGTTTGTGAACCCTTTAGAACTTTCTATACATCTTCATTACCAGGACCTAAAACATCATAAAGTTTTTCACACAAGTATTAAAAGTAGATAAAGAGAACCTAATTAAAGAAACCAGACAAACATATTACACATGGTCATTTATTTATTGATGAAAATGATCCAATATTGCATACCTGTGAGTGGCAAAAGTATGTGAACCTTTGCTTTCAGTATCTGGTGTGACCTCGGTGTGCAGCAACAACTGCAAACAAACATTTCCAGTAACTGTTGATCAGTCCTGCACGTCAGCTTGGAGGAATTTTAGCCCATCCCTCATTATAGTACAGTTTCATCTCTAGGATGTGGGTGGGTTTCCTCACATGAGCTGCTTGCTTCAGGTCCTTCCACAGCATTTCTATTGGATTAAGGTGAGGACCTTGACTTGGCCATTCCAAAACATTGACTTTATTCTTCTTTAACCATTCTTTGGTAGAACGACTTGTGTGCTTAGGGTTGTTGTTGTTGTGGATAAAAATGACATGAAATAAACATGAGGGAGACCTAGTATGAGTAATATGTAATTTTATTGAAAATTCACAGGACTGGTGGGTGCGTAATCTTGAGGAGAGCGGTAGGGGGAAGAAAATGGGGTGTGTCCTGGGGACATGGGATAGTCAGCAAAGGTGAAATAAGGAGACCACTGAGAGTACGGTGGACTGACAGGTGAGAAGAGGGAAGAATGGTCAGAGCCTAGAACAGAGAAGGTGACATCATCCTCAGACTGAAAGCTGGAGGGAGGGTCTGTCTGTGTAGAGGCGTCAATACACACATTCACGGGGTGGATTCTGTATCTGAGAGGGGGGGACCCTGCATTTCCATTTCCAGAGGGGGTGCTGCGAAGAATGTTAAGTATCACCATGATGTCAGCAGTGACATGCGCGAGCTGATAGTGAGTGTTCAGATCTAAATCCAGCCCCTCCAGTAAAGGAGAGAAGAAAAAATGACGACGGGCACCTAGACACACAGAAGCGGTATTAGGCGGATACTGACAAATTGGATTCACACTTTAAGATCTTTAAGAGTAACACACTATGGTTTATTAGTCACAGAGAAGTATAAGAGCTGAGGAGTGCAAACACACACACTCTCGTACAGTCAAGGGCAGGCGTACAGACATAACACACACACACTCTCTGTCTCTCTCTCTCACACACACATATAACATTATAACATTATAAGAATAATAAAAAGGAGTATTAAGATGTTATAAGGGTAATATAAAGAGTAGTAGGATATGTAGGATATTAGAAGGGTAATATAATGATATTATGAAGTAGGAAGTACAGTAAACAATTTGCAAGCAGTATAACTATATATAAAATAGAGATATAGAGCAAATATGAAAATAAATTATAAACCAGAAATACAGAAAAATGTAAAAGAAACTTACTCATAATTCAGATGGTGAAGATTCTTGTCTCAGACGATGGAGGCCTTAATTTTAAGAGAAAACCATGAGGAGCCATTTATAAGGGTAGCTGAGTCAAGCTGCCCCCGCGAGATAACAATGAGACCAAGGTCTCTCTAAATTGTTTTGTCTCTCTCTCACTTTCAATCCTAATGGTATCCAGAAAGGCCTCTTTCAAAACATAATGGTAAATTTGATAAGCCTCTTTTGAAAACATAATGGTAATGTAGATGAGCTCTTTTTTAACCCTATTGGTATTGATATCATAGTCTTTCTGAAATATATTGGTTATCTACTGTGTAAATACAGGTGTCAGATCACTTCTGAGAATTCTCATTGGTGTGGATCTCGTGTGATGGAACGGAACCAATAAATCTGGACCCTTGCTTCTTCTCACTCACGGCTGGTGTCTTTTTTTCTATCTCCAACTGGGTTCACAGATGTGAGTATTTGCTTCTATATTGAATTTTAAGTGTTTTTGGGTAATAGGCTAAATTTGGGCCAGCATTGTCTTGCTGCATGGCCCACTTTCTCTTGAGATTCATTTTACGGACAGATGTCCTGACATTTTCTTTTAGAATTTGCTGGTATTATTCAGAATTCATCGTTCCATCAATGATGGCAAGCCGTCCTGGCCCAGATGCAGCGAAACAGGCCCAAACTGTAATGCTACCACCACCATTTTTCAGAAATGGGATACGGGTCTTATGCTGGAATGCAGTGTTTTCCTTCCACCAAACAGAACCCTTCTCATTTAAACCAAAAAGTTATAGTTTGGTCTCACCTGTCCACAAAACATTTTTTCCAGTAGCCTTGTCCATGTGATCTTTAGCAAACTGCATGCAGGAAGCAATGTTCTTTATGGAAAGCAGTGGCTTTCTCCTTGCAATCCTGCCATGCACTCCATTGTTGTTCAGTGTACTCATTATGGTGGACTCATGAACATTAAAATTTGCCAATGCGAGAGAGGTCTTTAGTTGCTTAGAAGTTACCCTGGGATCCGTTGTGACCTCATGGACAATTACATGTCTTGCTCTTGGAGTGATCTTTGTTGGTTGACCACGCTTGGGGAGGGTAACCATGCTCGTGAATTTCCTTCATTCGACCACAATCTGTCTGACTGTGGATTGGTGGAGTCCAAACACTGAAATACAGCACACGGTTGCAAAATGTGTAGCCACAGTGCTGGCTTTTCACATTTCTCCACTCTCTCTAGTGCTAGCTCAGGGACCTGTACAAAGCTTTCCGTTTGTAGGCCTTGTAGGTGTGAGACAGACTGCAACAAAGCCAGCCATTGTTGTAAAGAGGAGGCAAAATAACAAGTTTGCAACGAGGATGGGATTCGAACACACACGTGCAGAGCACAACAGGTTAGCTGTCCATCGCCTTAACCTCTCGGCCACCTTGTCCGAGGCCCACTGCTTTTAACGAAAACTATGCAAATTAGGGTTTAATGTTAGCTGACTAGATGACTGCTTCTCAAATAGATTTTAGTCAAGTCTTCAGGTACGAGCTGTGCTGTCATATAAACTGAAGGGTGATGATGCGGCGAGACGGCCCAAAGGTCTCACAGAACGGGACAATTCCCTAGTTGAGCCGTCGCAATGCAATCCAGTCCTTGGGTGGCTAGGTACCGACTACCTATGGACTGCCCATCTCAGCGAGTTAAATTTCTTTGGAAAATGTAACTTTTACCCATGACCCGGAAAAGGATTAAGCGGTATAGAAGATGGATGGATGGAAATGTAACTTTTATTCTTACCTGGATATACACAACAACTGTGGAAAAAGGGGGTATGAATTGGGACGTTCGTGAGGCAGCATGCTACATGGTGTATAGCATGAAAGTGTGGGAGAAAAACCTGCATAAAGCCTTTGGAGACAAGACATCACCCACCATAAGCTAACTACCCTGGCAGCAGTGGGATTTGAACCCACACCCCGGAAGAGACTGGAGCCTAAAGCCAGCACCTTGGACCACTCAGCCACACTACCCTAGGCCAAGCTAGTGGTATACCCATTTGTGGTAAGAAGGTGACCAGGTCATTCCACCAGACAACAAGAAATCTTGCATGGGCGCGACAAATGGGCTGTTGTGAGACTCAAGTGCCTTTCGCTTAACCAGCTCTGCCGGAGACATCTAACCATTTCCAGCTGAAGACAGAGCTAAGGCGTGGTCTTTTGGAAGCGATTCGTCTAGGCTTAAGAACCCATGGTCCATGGTCACATCGGTAGTGTTTGCGGAAGAGCTCTTCTGCTATGACCTTACATCCCACTTATAGTGGTGCTTAAAAGTTTGTGAACCCTTTAGAACCTTCTATACATCTTCATTACCAGGGCCTAAAACATCATAAGATTTTCACACAAGTATTAAAAGTAGATAAAGAGAACCTAATTAAAGGATACAGACAAAAATATTACACATGGTCATTTATGTATTGATGAAAATGACCCAATATTGCATACCTGTGGGTGGCAAAAGTATGTGAACCTTTGCTTTCAGTATCTGGTGTGACCTCGGTGTGCAGCAACAACTGCAAACAAACGTTTCCGGTAACTGTTGATCAGTCCTGCACATCAGCTTGGAGGAATTTTAGCCCATCCCTCATTACAGAACAGTTTCATCTCTAGGATGTGGGTGGGTTTACAGCAGCTGTGGCCAAAAAGCATTCTAGCAGTTTTTGACATGTACATGTATTTCATCAGCACTGCTACAAGCTTATTTTTTCCCCCATAACACTAATATAGCCTTATTCTGTTTACTCAGAAAGACTATAATTTTATTTTCAGTTCCTCTCCTTAACTTCAGTCACTTCCTCACTGAAACCTATAATCAGAATAACTCCAAAGCTCAGGTCTAAGCCTAAGTCTCCACTCTAAATCATGTGTCTAGAACACAGGCTCTGAACTCTTATCTAACACATTTGGTGTTTTATCTGCTCTAAAGCACCCATCCCAGCTTGTGCAGGCCGCTTAATTAGCTGATGACTTGAATCAGGGGAGTTTGGTGCAGGTTCTAATTGAACATACTCAGGAGTGTAAGGAAGCCGCTCTAATATCTTTCTTACCGGTTCAACTCCAACTTCAGCACCACCCCAAGAAAGCACTGCATGTTAGTAGTGTTCAGGGTCAGTATCTAAACTGACAGTCTATTCACACACACTAGCACTACTGCACTTCACATCCAGTATTTCCTTCTCTAATGTAGTGGGTTCATTGGTAACAGGTTTGTCTGATTAGTATTCTGGAGAAGGTTAACAATGTCTGTGTGTTGGTTCGGAGTTGTAGTTTGTGTTTGCCATGTTTGTAGTCTGAGGTGCATTCTGGGAAACGGAGTCGCTTACTATACATTACTATAATTAGCATCAAGCTGCACATGACATTTTATGAAAGTAGTACTATGTTTTTTCTCATTTACCGGTACCTCATACAATCAAAAGGTTATTGAATTTTAATTATTTTTCTTAAAAATAAAATTAAAAAATGTAAAAACTGAGTTGTGTCGTGGAAATTCGACAACACTTGCAGACTCGTCCTCTGAGGTGAAAAAGGTTTATTACAGAAAGATGGTTAATACAGCATAGAAGAAGTATCCCAGAAGACAAAAAAATTTACATGATCATCCTGTTTACAACGTTTCAGCCAGGCTCTTAATGCATGCTGTTACCTTCTTGAGCATCAGTGAATGTTTGCACCTTTTGGAATAGTCGTGTATGAGTCTTTCGATTGTCCTCAGTGTGAAAAGATGGATCGGAACATCATATAACCTCTACTGGAAAGGGCTAAAATATGCAGGAAAAGCAAAGTATGTGAAGGACCTGTCGTTCAGGTAACGACACACAGTATTAAGAATCAAACGTGTGTAAACTTTTGAATGGGGTAATTTTGATTAATTCAGCTATTATCTTGTGGACTATATGTAAACATCTGTTATGTGAAATAGCTTATTCATGGCGGTACTAAATAAGAAACAGGATTTTTATGATCAATCTTATTTTGTTAAGAGTATTAAGATTTTGTAGATTCTGCAAGGGGTATGTAAACTTCTGACCGCAACTGTATAGCCACCCAGCTACTGTACCAACACACACACAATTTCAACCACTTAAAAACAGCAAGGACTTTTATAAACAATCAAAAATAGACTATAATATGAACATTTTAACAAATTAACAAAGACACCACAGTTAAAACACTCTAAATACCTTCTTTTTGCAAAAGTTTTCAAAAGTCTCTCTCCATCTGATGCCAGCTGGAGCCACCTCTTCATGGTCCCCTCAACCTCCATCTCTGCAGCATTAGCTGTGAAGAGGTTTCTATGAACATTGGAAGAAAGCAATACATATCGTAAGGTTATTATGAATCTTAAGCATTAATTACATTTATACCATGGTGAGTATAAAATAGTGATTGTGAATATTGGATTCTGATTGGCTGGAAGGTGTGCATTATAACCGTTTATTGCACAGGTAGTTCCAGTCAGTTTGATCACTGTGAGCATTTCTAAATCAACGCGCAGCCTACATGCACACACAAACACACACACATGCACAGACACTCAAGCATACAGAGACATTCGTGAACACACATTCGTACACACAGACACTTCTTGCCGGCGCTGTCTGCAACTTTAACAAAAAAAAATATCTTTTCTGGTGAAAAGTTACATTATATTTCTCAGCAATGAGGTGGTACCATCACTGTTTGTGAAGTAATTCAACTCTCAGTTTTACTACACTACTGCTGCGCAACACTGACTATGTTTACATGGACAGCAGTAATCTAATTATTGACCTTACTCTGAGTAAGATAATAATGTGATTAAAGTGTTTACATGAGTCGCTTTTAGAATACTCCTGTCATGTTCCCGTTTTACATGTTATAGAACATAATTAGATTAACAGCCCGCGTCATTACGTCACCGCGCCACGCCGTCCGATGTCCCTCCAGAATTTCACGTATCAACATACAGTTCGTCTTCGTTATGGTATAGTATACAGTTTTGGGTGTTTTTATTTAATTTTTTTTATGAACGCTTTAAGCACAGTTATTTATTTGTCATGCTGTACATGCAAGTAGACAACTGCTTGAAGCCGTGAGCTGCATCCCAAAAAGTGCACTTAGCGTCTCTATAGTAGCCGAGATAGATGCATTTTCCCTACTACAGGCCTATAGTCGGCAAGTATGCGGTTTGGGACGCAGCCGTGCTCTCTTGTTTGCCGTAAAATGTTGAGCACTGCCGTGTGTGTACGTGTCCTGTCGCAAAATGTGGTGAAAACTCACACGACGTTAATAATGTGATTCAGGTGTTTACATGTCTGTAATACACGTTCATAATGCGACTAAAACAGGAGTACTCGACATGTCTTAATTCGATTAGTGCTTACTTCAAGTAACTTGACTTTAATCAGATTAAGGTAATTAAAAATTGCTGTTTACATGGTAGTTTCCTAATCAAAGTATCGTCTTAATCGGGTTAACAGTGGATTGTTGTTGTCCATGTAAACGCACTGACTGACTGCTGAGAGGCACATGATGCAGGTAATTCATACATGCTTAATCTCTCTGTCTCTGATAGATATCTGTCAATTCATTCAAATAAATGTAATCTCATCACACTACTTTATCTCTGTGTCTGATTTATATCGGGCAAAATTCCAGATCTAACGACCTAACTAATAGAAATTAACTGTCATTTTAAACTTCTAATCAAAGTTTGTGCTCTCAAAAATCAATGACAGCTTTAAATGTTATTAATTGTGGAAAGACCATGGTATAAGCGGGGTAATCCATGGCTAGGTGACGATTTGAACGAGTGGTTCTTTTCCTCCACATCATGCACTAAAATAGTTTAGTGCACATCTAGCCGTGGATTACCCCTTACATATCATTGACTCCTCTCCAATTGAGGTTCTTTGCCAGGGAATTAGCAATCACCCTCTTCAATATGCGCCAAGTGCAGTCAAGCACATCCGCCCTGTCAATAAGCGCCAACCAGTTTACCCGAAACCGATGATTTTTAAACCAATAATATAATATAAAATAATATAAAATATAAATATAAATAATTAATAAGCATGTATTGCCTTGTCAACTGTGTCAGTGCTTCTCACTACTCCTGCAGTTACCCTGCCCTGTGTGCTTTCCATGTTTTGCTCCTCTACCAAAGATTAGGTCATAACTGTTCCCTCATATCAAAGTGTGTCACCTTGAGAAAACAAACACTCTCAGTAGCTGTGTAATTGTGCAAGCAATTGTTAACAAAAAAAGAAAAAAATTCTCACCAGTTTTTGCTTGCAATCCGAGCTCTGTTGCATCCTTTGCTCCAGACTACGCAGTTGAGGAAGATCTTGTAGGGCAGTAAATCTTCATCAGTATCCAAAGACTGCACCTGGAACACCTGTAGTTGAAGCAAGCTCAGTGGTTTGTTGGTCCAGCTCCATCTCTAATTTAGTCAACACCTCCCTCAGCATAGCTATGGTAAAGAAGTTAACAATATTTACAAATGATACACACTACAAAACTGTACAACTCCATCCTCAGTCTTATTCCTAACCTACACAAATTCCAGTAAGATGGCTGAGTGTAAATCACGGTTAATTAATACCTACAAAAGAAAGTCAATCAGAAAGCAGGAGAATACTTGGTACTGCCGGTACTGAAAAAAAAACTTATCGTATCATTCTTTTTAAAATTTTAGTATCAACTTGGTACAGATACTTTTGACATCACAACTTACCAATTACAACATCCTTGAATTGCAGGGATGCCAAGGATATTTTCCCATTCATTTGTAACAGATAGCTGCACAGTGACAGGGGCGGCTGTGGATCAGGTGGTAGAGCGGGTTGTCCACTAATCGTAGGGTTGGCGGCTCCCAGCCAGCATGACTCCACATGCCAAAGTGTCCTTGGGCAAGACAATGAACCCCAAGTTGCTCCCGATGGCAAGTTAGCGCCTTGTATGGCAGCTCTGCTATCATTGGTGTGCGAATGGGTAAATGAGACACAGTGTAAAGCGCTTTGGCTATAACTGCACCATTTACCATTTAATGACGCAGAAGCGGAGTCCGTTCCATTCCGTGGTGTTTTAATTAACGGAAGTAAAAAAAGAGATGAAGAGAAGGGTGGGGTCTTAGGAAGCAATAAAAAGAACAGGTGACTAGGTGAGAGAAAGCGGGACGCGGAAATGAGCGCCAGGTGGGAATGGCGGAACTGATGGCGTGCGTTTGCCAAGGACCATGCTAATGCTCTTACTGTGGATTATAACCTTGTGGATATTGATTCAGGAGGCTGGCGAACACTTCGGGAATATTCTGCCAAGGTGATTAAACTAGCGAGCGGAGTTTTGAGGGTTCGGAGGCACATCACGGGTTTGAGATCCTTTCTTTAATACTTTTGTGTAGAACCAGTATGTTTAAATCGTTGGATGTTACTGTCTGTAAAGAACTCCGAGTGTTAAGCGGAATCTGACTGCTCTTTCCCATGCTTTCGGGTTCACGAACTCCCGTACGCCTAAATCACCGCCATTGAAGTGCAGCTTTAAAGTGAACAACTTTTTTGTTTTGGTTAAGAATTATTTTGGGGTTAAATGTTTTTTTCTGCCTTTTGTGTGTGAAAAGTTTCTTTTATGAATAGAGCCTTATTTCCTTATGGGTGCGTTTATTAATCCCACGTAGGGGAACTTTTTGGTTTTCATTATTTCGGTTTCTATGACTGAAACGATCTGTATTTTCTTATGTTTATTGCATAAATAATAATAAACTTATTTTGTAAGAATTGAGTAGCCTTATTCTGAGTGATGTCCAAATTATAAGTTATAAGTGACTGTTAATTTGAACTGTCTGGCGTCCAAACCCCATAAGGTACCACGCTACAGAGTGGCGCCCAAATGGGGACCGAACCGTAAGATTTAGAAAGTTTAGTTGGGGTACTGAACTTAACAGACTTGGACATTTGCGTTATTGATGGACTTGACCATTGTTAATTATTGTGAAATACAGTGTGTACATATATTTTCAGTTTTTCTGGTTGGTGTTTACATGAAATGTATGGTTATGGAGAACATTCAGGAGTCTGTGTACCTACTTGCTGCTCTGTATTGTTTCTCTTCTTCCCTGGCCATGTCTACCCCTACCCCTCGAATCAAGCACATCATTACTCTTGTCTTCTTGATGAAGGAAAGAGCCAGGCTCCCACAATCAGTGGAAAAGCAGAACCTGCCTGTGATTTTGCAAGCAGCTGTTATCTGCCTTGCTACAAAAGGCTCAATGGAAGGGAAGCCGCTCCCAGCCTTTTTCGGGCGTAGACCTCTTGCTGATAGGTGAACTTGGTGACCAGTACTTTACGGAAAATTTTCCAGTCACGTTCAGAGTCTTATTGAGCAACGAAAGAGCCAGGCTTCCACTTTCTGTGGAAAACCAGAGACTCCCTTTCATTTCGTAAGCAAATGTTCACTGCTTTGCTACAAAAGCACAAAAGAAGGAAATCTGCTCTGTCCAAGGTCTCGCTTTCCGGCTGTTCCTAGAGGACCTGATCCTACAGTGATGACAACCGGTCAGTTATTAAAGCAAAGTTCAAAATTTCTAGCTTGTTTCTGCCCGGTCTCAAACCAGGGACCTTTTGCATGTTAGGCAAACGTGATAACCACTACACTACAGAAACCACAACAGAATCTCCCTTTAGCTGTTGCCTATGGTCTTCTGATGAGAAGAGCACATACTTAAACTTTGTTCAGCAGCGTTGAATTGCCCAGCATGACATTGGTGGTATAGAGGTGAGCATAGCTGCCTTCTAAGCAGTTGACCTGGGTTTGATTCCCGGCCAAAGCACGGATTGTAACTTAGAGGTGCTTTATGGTAGTTGGCACAAAAGGAAGGAATCACCTGCCTGAAAATAAATGGGTCAACCTAATGTGCCTTAGGCCTCCCACAACTCTTTCTGCTTCCCACTTGAATTCTTAGTGCTTCTTTGCTGTTTGTAAACACAGAATATCCAATATGACATGAAGTGCATTCACACTTATTTACAGTTAATGAGCTGACTGACACTGCATTGATTCCACAAGGGAGGTATATGCTGGTGTGTATGCACTTAGGTTCACTCTTATGCAATTATTTAAATGTTCATCTGTCAGTCTTGTTCTGAATTTAGATTCGATCACGTTCATATCAGAACACGCTGCTTCACAAAGGTCTGTAGATCCAAATAAAGCAGATGCTTTGAGGGCAGCTTGGTGAATGTTCTTGTAGTTTTCTGGGTCTACAAGTCTCCAGAAATTTTGTGAATGTTGCTGAGATTTCAGCTGGATATGATTTTGGAGATTAATAACCTCCAACTCTATCTCTACAGCATTGACACTGAACAGTTCAGCCATCTGCTTTGAAATGTGATCCATGTCTATCTCCATGAAAGACGGCAACAAATGCCACACATGTCTCAAGATTTTCAAAATCGCTGAACCTTTCCTCAGATTCCTGCCCAAGCCTGGACAGGAGGTCACAATACTCGAGGACATCCAAAATTTTGGTTGCATTTGCATGGCTTTCTTTCTGTCTTTACCAATGAGGGGAAGTGTTGCAATCTTTTGTTTTTCAATTGCTAAAGGTAAAATTACAGTTTTGCTTTAAATACCTTCACAGCACTGATCATATCACATATGGTTTTGTCTTTACCTTGTAACTGTAGATTGAGCTGATTCAGTTTCTCCATCATATCAGCCAAGAATGCAAGATCAAGCAGCCATAAGACAACAGGTTAGTCCCCCCCGGTTCCATTAAAGCCTTAATTTCACTCACCAAGGAAATAAAATGGTGAAGTACCTTACTCCTACTCAACCAACTGACTTCTGTATTAAGGAGATCGCCATACTCTGCAGAAATTTTGAATACAAATTCTTACATTCAGCCATAATCCAGTCCAGACATTCCCTCATCTGCTCCGTGCAGCGCTGCTTCATACACGCTGTAGGAGAAAATAAAGACTTCAGATCATCATCACCATCATCACCACCATTATCACCATCATCATTATTGTCCTCATAATCGTCATTATCATCGTCACCCTCATTGCCGTGATCATCATAGTCACTGTCATCATTGTCGTCACCATCATCGTAATCATCATCGTCATCGCAGTCATATCATCGTCATTGTCATAGTTATCATCATCGTTGCAGTCATCATCATCTTCATCGTCATCAACATCGTCAACATTGTCACCATGATCATCACACTCCAATGCTCTCCAAAACATTAAAAAAAAAGTATAAAAGAAAAAAACTTTCCGAAACACTCTAAAAAACCTGCAAAACCCTACAAAATCCTCCGAAACCCCTAAAAAATAAAAAATAAATCAGAAAACTTTTGAAACCTCCGAAATGCTAAAAAACTCAAAACCCCAAAAACCCGCCGAAACAGTCCAAAAACCCCTCAAACCCTCCAAACCTGAAAAAACTCTCCAAAAAAAACCCCCAAAAGTTGCAGCTTTATTACAGATGTGTTGAAAATGTTTAATTTCTCAAGGGTTTACATTGGAGATCCCCTAATGGTCAAAAGAATAAAGACATGTAGAACTGCAGCACAGTAAACCTTTACTGTGTGTAAAGGCCAAGAAGAAACAAGCAGCTGATATACACAACATCACATAAAGTAGTTCCTGAAGGAGCCGGGCCAGACTGGGACAGAAATTGGGACAGAAACTGGGTCTCACACCCACCCGGTCCTCCCCATACACAATAATACATGTTTGATGTGTACATTAATAAAGCTATTGACCTGTAGCTGCATGATTTCATGTACAGTGCTGCTGTCACGTGATTAGCTGAGTGTATATGGGCCATTGTTCCAGTAATACAATAGAGACTATAATTATTAGAAAATATATTTATAATTAAAATCTACAAGTTAATATAGGAAATTTAAGTAAGACTAGTGAATTTAAATTCAATTTGCATAGCCCTCGTCAAAAAAAAGTTGAGCAGACACAACAGTACTTTTTTTTTATTCATGAACACACATATGTACATAAAATTAATCAGATCTCTACACTTAAAGGTCGTAAACCCTGTTACCTCAGTGTCAAGCCTGTTACCCTTGTGTAAACAGTGTTACCTCAGTGTCAACCCTATTACCCTTGTGTAAACAGTGTTACCCTCACGTCAACTATAAAGTTTGTATCTCCATGTGGTATTCATGTACTGTGAAATATCTAGTGTTAAATTTTGGGAAAATGAAGAAAACTAAAGTACAAGTTACACTTTAAATGCAAGCTCCATTAAATCATCTTAAGAGAATGGCTGTTACTACAGACTTCGTACAGTAACTGATACTCTAGATAAATATCCCCGCTCATGCCAAGGGACCAGGTGGACACACGCACATTCATGATAAAAAGAGACTTTATTTACAGTTTACATTTTCATATCACTATAATTTGATTAAAATTACACCTCTTATTTAACAGTTCAGATCAGTAGTTCATAGAGTACAGAAGATACCAATAAGGCCACGTTGTGAAGCACACACACACATAAAAGGACACATTTTGATATTTTGTAAAATAGTTAGTAAAATTAGAATAATTTTAAGGTTTTTTTTTTTTTTTTTTTGAAAAATAGCAAGCTTTCTTGTGCCAATTGACAGGCGTGTCTATGTGTGAGGGGGGAGCTTAAGTATAATCTGAACTGTATAACATTACCACTAGCTTCTGTTTTTTATTTCTTTAGTATTTGTGGGCATAAAAGCCTGCCTATAATTAAACAGTATAATAGTTTAGTGATATCAGCTGTGCTAGCCCGTCACCTACCCACAGCACTAGTTAACACAGCGAACATTAACGTTACCTCCCAGCAGTCGCTATACAGCATTAAATACATGATCAAGCTGAACAAGTGGAAAGAAAAGCTAACGGATGTCACATGATTAAGTTGAAAAAAAATTACATAAGCTCCACCCATACTGAACCAGGAACACCTGTCACATGGCAAATTCAGTATATACGGACTGTATGTGTGAGAAAGAGAGAGGTAATGCAACACATGTCCAGCAGAGGGAGCTAGTGAACTGTGTGTTTCTCCAGTACACACACCCCAGAGATAAAGAGAAGAGATTTTCCTCCCATTAACCACAGCATGAGGTCATTAAATAACTCACACACAGAAATTAAATAAAATGCATTTTTAAATCCAAACCTGTGACTGTAAATGTATGTATAGTGTATGTGAACATGTGCGCATGTTGTGTGTGTGTGTTTACAGTCACAGTGTGTTTTGCTGGTCTCCTAGCTGCGAGTTTCACTCTCAAAGGCGGGCTTATCGTAGTGCAGTGGCACTTCAAACACACTGCCTCCAAACCTGCAAGCCAATCACAGCACAGGATACAGTCACTGAATAGAGCCTCCGTATGGAAGCGTACCTCTGCACTGAGGAGCACACCCTCCTAAACAGTTAGGGCAGCTACAAGAAAACAACAGTTTCCCAGTCCATCACTGAATGCAGAAAAACATGACCAGAGCCATCTTTCCCTACAGCTCTTGCCTGGCGTCCCACTGAAGATAAGCAGGGTTGAGCCTGGGCAGTACTGGGAGACCTCCTGGGGAAAACTAAGCTTGCTGATGGAAGTGGTATTAGTGAGACCAGCAGGGGGGGCTCACCCTGTGGTCTGTGTGGGGTCTAATGCCCCAAAATAGTGACGGGGACACTACTGTATAAACAGCACTGTCTTTTGGATGAGACATTAAACTGAGGTCCTGACTCTCTGTGGTCATTAAAAATATAAAACATAAATAAATAAAAAATAAATTAAAAAAAGAGTATGGGTATAACCGCAGTGTCCTGCCCAAATTCCCTCATTGACCTTCTCAATCACCCCCTAATAATCCCCATCTCTGAATTGGCTACATCACTCTCTCCTCTCCACTAATAGCTTGTTTGTGGTGGGAGTTCTGGAACACTATGACTGCTGTCCCATCATCCAGGTGGAAGATACACACTAGTGGTCTCCTCCCAGTGTAAAGCACTTTGAGTGTCTAGAAAAGTGCTATAGAAATATAACTGTAACCAAGTAACTTGAAGATGCCCCACCTGCCAGAGAAAATCACCATGAAACCTGCCCTGGATCTCCACAGGTCAACTCAGTGACAAGACCAAGACCAAAAACTGTCAGCCACTGTGAAGAACACCGCTGCTGAGCTATTCCCATTAGATGGAGAAAAGTATTAGAACAGCAAGGGCAATTATTTTTGGTTTGCTATATACTGGAAACATTTGGGCTTGAGATCAAACGATGAATAGGAGTTGATTAACAAATTTAGTTGTAAATATTAGGAAATTAAATTCTGGTCAAACAACTTAAAATATGGCACCTTGTGTTTAAACCTACCCATTTTTCAAATGATCAAAAATATTGGAACATGTTTGGAATGTCCTTAAAATCACCAACATATCGCAAAGCCAAATGTCTTCAGTGTATAATAAAAATAAATCCTGGGCTTGCTGGATTATAAATCCCAAACCTTTCAGAGGGAACTGTATTGACAGACCAGCGCACATTCTGACACCATGTTTCCATTGAACCCAGGACAAGAATATCAGCGTTCTCTCAAACCTGATGGCCTCTCGTCAGTAGAGCCATGATCTTGAATCTTTTTGTGGTCATGCTAGTATGTTTAGTCCAAATACAGGTGTGTGCTTCCAAAATAATACAAACCCCCCTCCTCCACACACACACACACACACACACACAGTGAAAAAACTAGCTTATTAGCAGCAGCTTCTGGAATTAAGCAAGGCAGGCTGAAATACAGTGTGTGTGTGTGTGTGTGTGTGTGTGTGTGTGTGTACGCGCACTTCTCACCTTCATGTGTGTGGTCAGCAGGACCCAGCTGCTCTGTTGCATGCAGAGATTCATAGAGATTGATCGCTGTGTGAGAGACTCGGAGTTGGGGTGTATGCTGGAGACTGAGTCACAGTGTGTGTGAAAGTACTCAGTGCTGCTGGGAAACGAATGCAAATCAGAAGTGACCGTCTACATGTGCTGCTCCTCAACATCCGTCTCTAGAGAGATGAGAAACTCTCATGAATCCATTTACGCACACACCTCACCTCTACTCTGAGGGATTTGAGGATGTCACACATACATCGGGCAGGTCCTGTGATCCATAAGCCATGGCTCAACACATGCCTTATGGAAGAAGTGACCACACAGACAGACAGACAGACAGACACACACAGGGTAAGACTGATAATGTGCTATGGACACAATTCTGTCTTGCAGGGTTTCAGTATGTAATGTTTCGAGTCCAGAGCTCTGAGGTGTACACTGGCACTGCAGAGAATCCTGCACCCTCTTCACTCTCATCTCATGCAGTGCATTCTGGGAATTACAGTCTTACTGATATTCCACAAACTACACATTTCAAGTTCACCAACACTGTAACAGAGGTAATTTCCTACAGCCTAACTCATCTTCTCTACCCCTAACCCCTTAACTCCAAAAGCCTAACCCCTAGCCCATTAGCACCAAGTGCTTGTGATCAGGGTGTGGTTCAGGAGGTATGGAGAGTTCAGTTCCTCGTTCTATAGATATTCAGACCACAGTGTCAGAAACTGAAACTCCTCCACCTGGATTTTCTGCTGTCCGTGTTGTAAACAACATTAATCTGAATTTGACTAAACCAGAAGAAATAAATGTCACAGCGTCTCATCAGATTGTTTCCGAATAAGCAATCAGACACACCTCCCCACCAAACAATCAGCTTTAGGGGTACGGTACACTTTAGTATTTTTACTTTTAACTATATGTTTTCTTACTGTTCCTCAAATAGAGATGTTCTATGCGTAGTAAAAGGTCGGTTGTACCGGAGCTGAAGTTTCTCTTTTCTTTCTCTTGCTGAGTAAGAAAAGTCCAGAAAGCAGGAGGGCAGTTATCAGTAGAGGAACTGTTTTTGAAAGTTTTTGCTAGAATGCTTGCAATTTCTTTTTTGAAGTCAAGAGTGTGCCGTGCTGTTGTATTTGTATGTGTTCTATTTACATTGACCAGCGTGTGCAGAAAGCGCAGGACCTGGTCCAGGCCGAGTCACAGCTGCACAGCCTCATGATGGACAGCGTTAATCAGAACTCAGGACCCAGTTGGCTCCCGCTGTCAAGGCAACAGGGCCCAGACCAACACACGACGATGGATGATGTCAAAACCACGCCACCCTGCCATAACCTCAGCCCACCTGCCGTGGTGGATCTCACCCAATCAGGATCGGACGAGCTGGAGATGATGAGCATGGATGGAAGGATGGAGGTGAAGGATGAGCATGTGATGGATTTATCTACACAGGTGACAGGACAGTGATTTTGGACAAGTGTTTAAGAGCATAAATGATGAGGAGCGTTTAATCATAGAGGAGAAATCTGATCATAGACACTCACTCAAATCAGACCTTGCACATTTCTCCTTTCAAGCAATCAGATTCATCTGTAGTTCTGTTGGGAATTGAGTCAAACTTACCAAAAGCATTATCAGACGTGGACTTTGATTCAAAAGCCTGTATCGAGTTTGATGCTGATGCATCTAAACCTCTGCCATTGGAGCTATAGATGAATCTGACCCCACACCCAACAATGATAGTGGTAGGCAGAAATCAGTATATTTCACTGCAGCAGACGAGTCCTTGTTCTGCCCCACCAAGAAAAAAAAACTGCGAGTCATCTATGATGGTGAGGAAGAGGGGCATGAAGAAGAAGAAGAGGTGGAGAAACCTGTTTTGGCTAGCAATCCATTAGCTCGCAGCTTCATGGGCCTCAGATCTTCCACACCCGAATCCATGCTGAATAATGGCACCAACCGCAGATGCAGCATGAACACATCAATCGCATCACGACGCTCATGAGTACAGTCACAGCTGCAGGATATGGAGGAGGAAGAGGAGGAACAAGAGACGAAAGAGGAACAATTAGAGGAGTGGGAGGAGCCAGAGGACGAGCCAGAGCCTAGTGAACACATGGTTGAGTGCGAGTAGGAAGAGGAAGGTGATGGTAAAGAGCTTCACTGACGTTCAACTGGCCTCTAGTGAAGTTGTGCATCAGTGTGCAGCCACTGAAGTGCAGAGTCCAAATGATGTCAAACATCAAGAGGAATCGTTTGATTCACTGGTGCATTCTGGGAAACAGTGTTTGTCTGAAGGGAGGAAACAGGAAGCACTGGACTTTTTTCTGAAGGCCATTGACATTAACACTGGAGACAGTGAGATACAACTGCTCATCAGCTTACTGTACAGACACTCGAGGCACTGACACACACACACACACACCTGCTCATCATCCAACCATACAGACACAGTCACTGACACACACAGTGTGTGGGTGGGTCTTCCAGCTAAAGTGGTTTAGAATTAGGCCTAGATTTGAGGAATGCTGTATGGTGCATGCTCTATGCCATATGAGGAGTTTTGTACATCAAAGCAAGCACTGATCATGTTTGGGGACACAAGCTCCGCCTGCTTGCCCTTTATGTACGTTATGCAACATGGCTAAACTTTTTTTGACTTTTTCTTCAATTAAAGCACTGAGATGAACAGCCACATCTGTTTCAGATTCATATTTACACTTACTCTTACACTATTAACACTAAATCCCATTAACTGTATTTATGAATATTAACATTTGCTATTTTCATTACTTATGCTACTCCAATTAATAATCTTGCTGTTCATATTGTTATTTAATAATATAACTGTCAATCCAGCATCTAAAATTTTCACACTCCAACCAGACATCCCAAATAGCAAGTACGTTTGGGCCACATGTGGGTATTATCCGTCACATATGGCCTAGATATAGCACCGCTGAACAGATATGGGCCAAATTGTGACCATATTTGTCCTCGTCCTGCAGAGTATCCTCATTAGAGAACAGCAGGTCATGACGGGACACGCCAAACACATTCATGCCCTTCAGAGAGGAGATGTGGCACTGCAGCTCAGGGTCGGAGCGGCACGCAGACGAGTGGAGCGACTGCAGCTGCAGCCGAGTGGAGGATGAATACGTGTCCTCCAGTGTGAAAAGCTCCTTCAGCTCCTGCTTAGAGAAGTACCGAAATGGGTGCACATACATGTGCAAATACACACACAAGCACACACATGACGAAAATATATCGTATAGATGTACCGGTTCAAGTAAGAATTTTAAATACGCAACCAGGAAAAAAAAAAAAAACGTTTGTACACCCTGGCACATGTGTTTTTTTGTTTTTTTTTAAAAAAAGTTTTAAAATAATAATAAGAACATTAATACTGAAATAACATGCACACAAATATGCTGTGAAATCTTAAACTTTTTAAATGTTATATTTAAATTTTTTGCACATACTCAACATCTCCCAGATTCATGAAGAGCTTCACCCAGGTTACTTTTCTTAAAGTTCTCAAATGAACAGAGCTCCTTACTGCTTCCCCTGAGGTCCACAGGAACACTGCTCTTTTTAGGGCTTCAACAACTAGTTTTATAAACAAATACTCTCGACTGTTTTTAATCAACTACTCCTGGGTAGCTGGAGTACTACTCCACTAAGCTTTTGTGGAGTGCCTTAAGCAGAATGAACTTAAGAATGCATTTAGGCGACTTATTAGAAGGAATGTAAAAAGTGAGTTCTTAAAATAAATAAATGAAAATAGATAAATAAAACCTGAGATGTATCTTGATCTCTGGTTTCCCTTATCGATGGCTTGTAACTTGCTTATCCAAGTCGATGGATGTAACTACCACCCCAAAGTGACGGTACAGAGAAAGGATACATGGCATCATGAACTATCAAAAATCAACAGATATTAAATGAAAACCTGACTGCCTCTGACAGAAAGCTTCAAATGTGCCGTGGTTGGATCTTCCAGCAGGACAGTGATCCAAAACATACATCAAGATCAAAACAAAAATGGTTTACTGCTACTTTATTTGTTACACAAATACAAACACACCCACACACACGTTTGTAGTGCTTGTGTAGTTTCAGTTTGAATGTGTAAGCTCTGGGAGATTCACACACTACAGGGTTTGAGTGGTTTCCCCCTGCAGTGTCTCCAGTTTTACAAATGCAGTAAAAATGGGAGACAGGAGTTAAGTGGTGCAGAGACACACACATATACACACATATACACACATATACACACACACACACACACACACACACACACACACACACACACACACACACACACACACACACACATACTGACTGGTATGTAAATACCTGTTACATTTCTCCTCCCTGTTTGCATCATTGATATTCAAAGACCTGCATTAACACAGCAGCCTGCACTCTGACCCCCACCTCATTATACTTTAATAATGTCCAGTGGATATATTCTGATGTATATATAACAAGTTCAATCACCTGATTTCTTTAGCTTTTGATACTCTACGGCTGCTCCTAACGCCATACAGACTTCATATAAATCCATAATGAACTTTTTCACACTATATGTTGTGACCCAGATGAGGATGGGTTCCCTTCTGAGTCGGTTTCCTCTCAAGGTTTCTTCCTCTTAAAACATCTTAGGGAGTTTTTCCTCGCCACCGTCGCCACTCAGTGTCTTGCTCAGTTGGGATGAATTCACACCTTTAATATCTGTATACCGTGTTGATATTTCTGTAAAGCTGCTTTGAGACAATGTCTATTGTAAAAAGCGCTATACAAATAAAATTGAACTGAACTGCACTTACTCCTAAGGTCAGATCAGGTTAACGTTCTTTGCTTCCCCATGAGGCGCAATAAGTTTACAGACTACGAAAGTAACACTGGCTTGATCTAAGACAGTGAAAAATAGTCAAGAGCACATAGCAAGCTTTGTTTCATGCTTTGTGTCGATGATCAGCTCACTGTATTGGGACAAATATATATATATATATATATATATATCTGCAGATCGCATATTTAAGCCAAACACATCCAATTTGGATCTACATCTTATCGATCACCACACATCCATGAAGACTTTCCTGTACATCACAGATTAGATTTTTGACTTTTCGGTCACAAAACATCCAGACTGATTGATTAATATTAGCTAATTTATTGTGATTGCTCATACAGAGGTCATATTATTTTCTAGACAAACTATTTACTGTTAGCTGCTGATTCTATTGCCTATATCCACAAACATTTGAAAGCAGCAAAACTTTTTATTTGGGATTAAGTAGAAGGCTGTCTAGAAGTAACATTCTACCCAATTCCTCACCTATGCCAGCAGTGAGAGTGCATGATGTGGCCACAGCTGCCGGTATGGGTACCAAAGGACAGGTCAGGGTGCATGAAGAGGGGATCATAGCTCTCTGGAACACACATGTATCCTCCAGAAATAAGCACACTGGCTACTCAAACCTATCCAATTACTTGACTTGCACACTGTAAACCATAACCTTACCTGGATTGTGAGGGGGTCTTTTGTGGTTCTCGGACATGACCGTAGAGCGTTGGACAAAGGCAGCGAGCACCATGACGGCGCCATCAGGTAGGATCTCCTGCGCTTCGTGACACAGGATACACATCTCCATCTGCCTCCTCTCTCCTCCTCTGGCACGCCAACGACGAGGTCCCACACACACCAGAGCACCGTCACATGAACTGGGGCTGTACCAAGCAGAGACGGATGGTTACAAGTACACTATAACCTTAATTTTATGTTAAGGTACTTCTGAATTTGTTAAAATAATCAATGTTGAATAAATGGGTTCATCTTTTTTTAATCACCAGGAAATTGCTAAAAATGGCCTAGGATCCTCTCTACTCATTTACCCTAACAGAAAATGCTCCAAATGAATATGCAAGATAAAGAGTTTAAGGATGGGAATTTACTTATGTTATGTGAAGACCACCATTAAATGCAAGAACTTTTAGGACAAAGAACAGACAACTGCTCAGCAAAGTCAAGGAAGTGTTGATGCATGGATTTACTGACATAAATGTACTGACTGGATATTGAGAATATAATACAAGTTGACTTATAAAGAACACTGCGTCACTACGAGCATGCTTAGGTACCCATGCCCTGCTGATGTAGAGGCTGAGACGTCCAGATCCTCTGAATCCTGCGTGAGCAGATCTATGTACTTATTGATAAAATGACTCTGGCTCTGTAATGTTTGAGCCATGGTCTTTTTCCAGCACAGTTCAGCTTTCCTTTTTCTCTCTGCTTTGTCTTTGTCCCACACAGTCTGCAACACACACACACACACACACACACACACACACACACACACACACACACACACACACACACACACACACACACACACACACACACACACACACACACACACACACACACACACACACACACACACACACACGTAGATTTAAGCTCTTCAACACTTTAAAGGGTAATGGTTAATATGTCAGTGGAATAGAAAGTTGCTCAAAGTCTGACCTCCTTGTGACAGTGCCCAGTTCCTTCACAGGGAGGTGCAGCAGCTGTGCACTCGCGCATCGTTTTAATGCTAACCACCATCTGTGTAGAAAAAGACACATAATTTAGGAAAATACTTTTACAAGAAAACGATACAGCAGTGCAGTTAGAACTACATGCATACACAATCAAAGTCTTGCAAAACTAAGCATATGTTCAATAGAACACATTTGTGCACTAAAAAGTATATACACACACACCATACCATTAAATACTGAAGATGCATTACAATTTTACTAACATTTAATTTGCCTGTTTCTCTTCAAAGTACATACTGCAATACATCATTAGCCTTGGCCTACACCATGGCCTTTATATGTACATGTTCTGCCTGGTGCAGGTGTCCTGACAGTTTTCACTATATGGAAAATAAAATGCACACATCACAGTACATGGAAGTTCAGTTTGTGTAGTAAGCAATCCTTACATGTCATTTAAATATTCATGTTGACATACAGCTTTTAAGTAACACGCACAATAAGCCACATCAAAACACCCCTAGGGCCACCTACAGATGATCAGCAGCAAAACCGCTTTGGGACAGTGAAGCATTTGTGCTTCACCGTGGTGAGAGGTGCTGCTTTGCCTACCAGCCACGCCACCTTGAGCGGTGTTGCACTGCTTGGATTTCAAACAGGTCTTGATGAAGCAGCACTGCTTTAAACTTCATGGTAAAAACGCTCATCTTTTGTATGTTGCGCCTACCTTCAGTGAGCGAATTGTAAAACATGCTAGGCTGCCACCTGGTGGACATATTAGGTGCACGCATAGAGAGAGTAAGGCAAATTGCAAACATAATCAAGATGTAATTTTACTTTAAGGATCCAGCGAATCATGTCTTTGTGCACTTCCAAGTGAGGCGCGCGCTGCAAGGTCTCTAACAGAGCCAGGATGCTTGGAGTGTTGCCGGGGGCTTCACCGGGACCTGTGATACAAGAACCACAGATCTAACTACAGGCTTGAGGTTTTGAGATTGTGTGAGATGATGTACAAAACTTACGGGAGATTTTCAGGGTGAAGTTGAAAGTAACTTCATCGTCATCCCCAATGTTCTCTAGCTGTTGCTGCTCCTCCATCAGAGCCATGCCTATCAAGTGCAGCACCTGTAGCAACACACACATACAGAATTGTGAACACTACTCAGTCATTAAAAAGTGATGCTCATGAACACAGCATAGCAAGTGAAATTTTGTTGAATTTAGTACACTATCATGTCATTTTAACAAAACATCCAAACATTTACCCTCTGCAGCATGGACTCAGACCAGTGTCCTCCCTGGGCTCCATAGCCCACTGCAGCACAGCTCCCAGCATGCCAAGCAGCACGTCACACTGCAGAATGTTTCCCAAGCTGGCAAACAGTGGGCAGAATGGAGGCAGGGCTACGACACACAGACACTCACACTTCAGCAATCTGCATTCAACTGACCAATCATTTTCAGATATGACTACAATCACTGAAGAAATAGCTTACCTGGGTCCTCTCCATTCTGTCTCTTAAGCTTTCGCTGAGCTTCCTCTGCCTGTATCCAAAATAAACTACATAAAAATTTAGAAAAACCATTAGTGGTCATGTGACTAAAGAGAATTACTAAATCTGCCAAAAGCAGCACATCACCTTAAGGACATCCTCAGCACTAACAGCCAAATCAAATGCAAATGGATAAGTGCATATATTGAGCTTCCAAAGAGCATTTCCTGATTAGACCACTAGGCACTCAAACTGGTATTTTGTCATTTATGTGCTTTTCTTTATCAATCACACAATCTGACAGAGGCTCTGCACTTAAGAGAAGGAACTAAAGAATGAAGTAACACGTGAGTTGCAGACAGTTTTAGTTACTGCGTAGCAGGAGCTCGGGTACATGCTTTAAGTAGTGAATTATTATTTACAAAAACTGTTTTCAGCATTGTAATGCTGTTCTCTCCAGGGAAGGGGTCACAATGTTAACTGATGTCTGCCCCAGAGACAATAACAGCACCGAGACTCTTCCCGTAATGTCTAACCTGAAATCTTCCTGTAATGCTGCAGACCGAGGGGTCCTGGTCCATGCCACCATGGAGGACATTTTAAGCTCATTGTAAAACACTGATTTTGAGTTTCTTAAAGCATTTTGGTGTTCATTTGGAAGTATGCTTGGCTCTTTATCTTGTTGAAAGCCAAGTCTGAACCTCCTGGCAAAGGCAAGCTAAAGGTTCTGGGCTAAAATGTGATTGCTCCCCTCCCTCTGCTTCAGCGGTTCAACCCCAGGTACCAGGCAAAAATTACTTCATGTATACAGAGATCCCCAAACTATACACCGAAACCAGACCTCATTTCAGAACATCTCAAAGAAAAAACATTTTATGCCTACATATTTATTATATATCTATTTTGTAATTGCTTTTTTTATATTATGTGACTGTTGTTTTTTATAATGCTCAAGTGTTTAAATAAAGGAGTTAAAAGTATTATTTATTTATACACAAAGTGGTATCGAGTATCGTGTATTTTTGCTGGTATCAGTACCGACTACTAGATTTTTGGTATCGTGACATCCCTAGATTGGACATTCTATGTTTGAGTTATTACAACTTCCTTTTTCATGGTGACACTTCTAAATTTGTGAGAGCACCACGCCCACGGCGAGGAGCAAAAATTCAAAAGCTTCGGAATTTAGCATCATCAATGCCTGTAGATGAGACTGACGAATGTGATGCCGAACTGATGAAAGCTCCAGGAGGAGTACATTAAAGTACGAGGCCTGGAAATGGCAAAAAACGGAGGAAAAAATTAAGAGAAAAATCAAAATGCTGACTTCCTGTTGAGTTTAGGGTATGGGTTCAAGAGACCAGGGAGTCAGCCATTTTAAGTGTTGTCTCAATTGCAAAATCCTTCCAGTGCACTGGAACGTTTGCTCCCTAAAAAATCCCACAAAGCACCACAAAAACCAGGGAGCATCGATACTCACTATGTTCCCTTACTGGAAATGACCTCATGTCTCTCAGCTAATGTCTCTCTCTAGTGTCTGGTTTAAAATGAGCTCAATCTGCAAACCCAAGGTGGCTGATGTGTCCATTGTCACTGAATATTTGAATGGAGCTATACTGAGAGCTATTGTAAATGCACTGTAGCACTTGTCTGTCCTGCAGACTTCATAGTTGAAAATGTGAACTGCTTGCTCCCAAAACTTCTTTAGTGCAGATTAGGGCTGCACAATTAATCGAATATTGATTAATCGCAATTACGATTTTGACTCCCCACGATTAAATGCAGATGATAGACTGCGATATTGACATTTAAATTTCGTCCTCCGCTCACAGAAAACTCCACTGCAGATCAAATCAAGCGGCTCCTACACTACAGCCAATCACCATAGAGTGGCGCAGGGATGACACCATTTTGTAGTGCCAAAAGCCCGAAATGGAATTAGCATTTTAACCCTTGAGTTGCTAGCTTCGCTTCGAGCTCCAGAGAGAGGGGAAATCATGAAATTAGCACGATGCTAAACAGCACTTCAGAGGTTGTCGGGGACATTAAACCTAATCACGCTGAGTGGGAAACAAACTTTGCAGATAAACTCGGGGCTCTATGGTGCAACCATTTCACTCGCATCTGTGACTGAAAAGTACTTTGTGCGACTGTGAATAAATATTTATTCACACCGGTGCAAGTGACCTGTTCGGAGTTGTATAATACAATCGGAATTAAAACTACAGGAAGTCCAAAATACATCTACACCGCGCAAGAGTTCCTTTCACACTGCTTTTCATCTCCTCAGTCCACTGTACAAGTGTGGAAATACTGCAAAGAAGCCATTATGATGAAGTGACTCTACATCATCTGCTTCTCTCAACTCTCCAATCTCACAACCGCCATCTTTTATTGATCCCGCAAAATGACCTGAACTTTCACCTGCTCGTGTAGACACAGCGGCTTCAGGCGGAGTAAATTAATAATAACGTTACAAGGTGGGTTTAATTCAGACTTCTTTATTAACTAATTCCTCACCAATCACAATCAAGAGTAGCAACTGTTCAGTCTGTAAACATACAGTACAGTGCAGCTCTCCTTCACTAACTCTAATTCACTCCATTTAAACTCACGGTTGCCAGATATCACTAGAAAAGTCAACTCCAGTTTCCATGTTTTGATTTATCCCTCCAAAACACAATATTATCAGCAGACATGGACACTGTACTGGGGAACCGATCTAAAACTGAAACAAAAATAAAACTACTAAAATATAAAGACAGAAAATGTGCTTAGTTATAAATAAATCATTTAATATATAAAAAAAATAGATATTATAATACCTTCATAAAATATAAATAAAATGAGAAATGAAATAATGTTTAATTACTATGGGTTGCATTTAATATCAATTTGACCTTAACCTTAGATCACTACTTCCTTAGAAAGCTATTAGCCTTTTTCCCAATATGGATCATTTTTGTGTTAGTCTACTCTTAATTAGGCCTCTTTATTGTTCAAGATATTTTAAAATAAATATTTTATGCTGTATATTTATCAATTAACCAACAGTATTTCTCATTGCTATTATTTTATTCAGTTAACAGTGACCATGAGCAGAGAGATTACATTTAACTGTTTATGATAGACTTCCTGATTAAAGTTTAAATAAAAAAGATTGCTATCTGGATCAGTATCATCTGTAAAAAATCCTGATCGGAGCATCAAGTAATGAACACCATTAAACTAAAGCGCTTTGCATCTGACGGGTAAATGAACTCACCCAATCACATCCTATATGAGATTATTCAGATATCTACACAATACACACAGAGCGGTTCGAGAACTGACTCCAGCCCAGAACCATGACAGTGGAAATGTCTAATAGTGCAGCTTTAAATATATTTAAGAGGAGCAGACTTCAAACACTGAACATTGAGGTGTATTTTATTTGTTTACAAGGTGGAACAGGTTAACGGTTGTTTTGTGCATACAGTCTGTAAAATGAACTGAAAATATTAGATTTAGTTTATCAGAAGGTAAATTAATGTGTCATGACTCACACTATGTTCCTAAATTCTGTCATAATTGACCAGCTCAAGTTCTCATGCCTACTTGTGTGTTATATTGTGGCATGAGAGAACTTAATAAATGTGAAAGTGCAATAAAAAATGTTGTCACTAAAATCAATTAATCATCATGATAAATAATGAACACCTATAACTTACACAATGTCTGGGGTAACTGTTCTGCTAGACCTGACCAGATTTTCTCATTGACTTCATGCCAATAAAGGGTACAATCAATACCCAGACACCTGAATATTCGAATAATATGCTCCTTCAACAGTGGGACAATCGAGAGCGTCCTGACCAGCTGTCTCACGGTGTAGTACGGGAACTGCACCGCCTCCAACCGCAAGACTCTACAGCGAATTGTGAGGACAGCTGGAAAGATCATCGGGTCTCTCTACCCACCACACACCTCCTTCAACTACCTGTGCAATCACAAGGCCACCAGTATTGTGGACGACCCCTTTCAGACTATTCACCCTCCTGCCATTTGGCAGAAGGTACAGGAGCATCGGTGCCACCACCAGCAGACTCTGCAACAGTTTCTTCCCTGGGACAGTCAGATTACAGTGCTCACCTGGGCTAGTCAAACACCTCACCCAGTAAGACTCATACCACTGCACACCGCAATAACCCAGTAAGACTACATAGCTGCATCAGTCACTTTATACTAGAGAACTATTTCTGCTGCCAGTATTGCTGCAATACATGTGCTGCTACATTACACAGTAGCTTACAGTGTATAGTCCATGTCCTGTGTATCTACTGTCCTGTGTATTTGCTGTTTTGTGTTTTTATTGTGTTGCACTCGTCTCACACAGAACAGTACGCAAGACTACATGAATGAGTGCAAATACACAACTGCGTTGCATCATGGTCCGGAAGGAATGTCACTTTGTTCCAGTGTATACAAGCTATATAGAGGAATGACAATAAAAACCCACTTGACTTAACTAATGGCACCTCAAAAGGTTAAATGTGTATTCGAATACCGGGCACATCCCTAATTAGAAAGACTATTAACTACTAAACTTGAAGTTTAATACATTCTGCACTAGGAAAGAATAAGGATGCTTGTTAAATGAACTTCACTTAGTGTTGTGGTTATAGCACATGGAGCCATTGCTTATTATAATAATGAACAGCTGTGAGAGTAAAAGCACTGCAAACCCACATAAAAATTAAAGCATATTTCCAATTCTGGGAAAAAAAAGACATACTGCTGTACCTGCAGTGAAGATTTTCCCTGCACCTGAGAACACACGGCACTCTGAGTCTTCAGCAATCTGATTAAAGCATTCGATCATTTCACTGTAGGGGAAAAAAGCACTAATCATGTTATTATGCAAAGTTGCCAATAACGGAGTATAAAGCCAACACCTTATATAACAAAACAAAGACGTCCAATGCAACAAAGCAGAATTATACATGGGGGAAATTAACACTTTTTTTTTTACCTAAATGTCTTCCAAAAACATTTTTTTTTCATACTTTCACCCCCCCCCCCAGATAGCCTTTAAGAACGCTTTTGACAAGAGAAGAATGTATTGAAATCATTCTCATGCCTGGATCAGGAAGCTGTGGCAAGATTGCGATGGACTAACAGGAAACATGGCAAACACAGCAAACATACAACACAGTTTCCAAACTTATTAACAAATTCAAAAAGACTGCAAGTGTTGCAGACCAACCGAGAAGTGCACGTCCACTGACGAAGGCACAACCGACCTGGTACTGGCAGACATGGTCCCTTATGTATGGAGACTTTTGGAAAACCCAGTAGTTATGTCCTTTATTTGATGGAAAAACATACCTCCAGTAGGCCTTGTTCATGGTGTTGTGTTTCTCTGGTCGGTGCAGCTCTACAGGAGTGATGTGATTGGCTGGGTGGGTGACTGACAGGGTGGTGAAGGGTGGAGTGGGGCCTCCTGAAGTCGACATGGCTCGAACAGCGTTCAGAGTAGGAAACCACAGGCTCCTGTCTGATAAACACCAGCCAACAGGTTAATATGATGACTGTTTACGGAGATGAATAAAGGACACAAGACTATGGCCCCATACACAGTGATGGACAATTTACAGACAGAAAAGTGACTGAAACCTTTGTTTGGTGCTACAATGCATAAATCATCTTAGTCCTAGTGGGTTTATGTTAGGAGACATTAATGGAGCATTTCTGAAAGGAATTTCCAGTCTCAACACAGTAAAAGTCAGGGGTAAAGCTATAAGTTTTCAGATACAGCCAAGACATCAGCACAGAGGACATTTCTGTGGCCCTATCGGTAACATGAAAAGCAGCGTTTTTGCTTTGTTTTATATATATATATAAAAAAAAGTTTTGTTTTTTTAAATAAAATAAATAAATAAAAACAAATAAACAAACACACCACACAATAGGTGAGGGAAGAACAGCTGTTACAACATGCTAACACAAATGAGAACAGGAATGTGTTTTCATTCTACAACATTAAATGCAACTATACACCGATCAGCTACAACAGTAAAACCACTGACAGGTGAAGTGAAGAACACTGATTATCTCGTTACAACAGCACCAGTGAAGGGGTGGGGTATATCAGGCACCAAGCGAACGGTTGGGGAAAAATGGGCAAGTGTAAGGATCTGAGCAACTTTGAAAAGGGCCAAACTGTGACGTCTAGATAACTGGGTCTGAGCATTGCCAAAACGGCAGGTCTTGCACCTACCAAAAGTGGCCCATGGAAGGACAACTGGTGAACTGGTGACAGGGTCAAGGGCACCCAAGGCTCACTGATGCGACTGGGGAGCAAAAGCTAGCAGAGGCAGTGTGATGTTCTGGGCAATGTTCTGCTGGGAAACCTCGGGTCTTGGCTTTTGTGTGGATGTTAATATACTTTGACACGTACCACCTACCCAACACTGTTGCAGACCATGTACACCTCTTCATGGCAACAAAATTCCCTAATGGCAGTGGTCTCCTTCAGCCGAATAATGTTCCCTGACACACTACAAAAAATGGTTCAGGAATGGTTTGAGGAACATGACAGAGTTCAAGGTGTTGACTGCCACCAAATTCTTTGAGCAATTGAGCATCTGTGGGATGTTCTGATACTTTGTACCTGATGCATCATCTTTTATAATTGTATACTTATTTGGCATACAGTGAATATTCACACTTTAAGGCCATGTGGAACAATTTCCAAAATGCATTTAAATGGGGTAAATTGTGTCAGTCTACCCCACCACAGAAGAACTTCACTGGTACTCTGACACAGATGCCACTCTCACTGGCTGGAGTATATCAGGGTAAACATATACACACACACACACACACACACACACACACACACACACACACACATATATATATATATGTGACCAGATTGGTTCAGAGCTGCCAGGAAGGATATACTGTAGTAACTCATATAATCGCTCTTTATAACCGTGGTTAGCAGAAAAGCATCTCCGCATGCACAACAACATCAAACCAATGTTTCGGCCTTGGGGATGAGAATCACGCCAACTCGGAACGATCCCCTCTCTTTGTTCATCGACTATGTGTGGCAGATGATGAGACAGGTCAGCTACTGATGCTTTACACCACAACACTGTTGAATTCTCCAATCTGATTGGTCAGAAGGCGTTGGAGACATTTCTGGAACAGCAAGATTCTGATTCCAGCTGCAAGGGAAATTACAGCTTTATAGTGATGTGCTCGTTCTCGTTTCTATAGTAACAGCTCATTGACAGGGTCTAGTATGGCGTACACAATACATAGTCTAAGTTCAATCGTAAACATATTATAAACATGTTACTTAAAGAAAAAAACGTATGATCATTGTGATCTAGTTAAGATTTATAAGTTATCTATTTATGGAAGTTTTATGGAAGTAGTCTCCAGTGTCACGGCAGAGAGGACATTGCACTTTCCAGTTTCTCAGTAACATTGCAAGTCTTATTAATTTCAAGAGTTAGGGGGGGGGGGGGGGGGGGGGGGGTAAGAGAGGTTTGTGAGGGAACTATTGTTTTATTTTAATGTTATAAAGTAAGAGATCATAATTAACTAACTCTCTTTTCCAGGACATTCCACAGGGCTCCAGATGGCGACTAAAATGGTCGCTATGACTATACGTCTTGTTGTTAGGCTACTGAACTCACATCCCCTCTTGCGCATGCGTGTACCTGCCCTAGCGCCTGCACTCCTGTATGGTTTCCATAGATGAACAGAAACAGGTCTAATGTTGCGTTTATCGGGTTAAAAAGTTGGAAGTGAACTTTATTAAAGGTGTTTAATTTAGTTTGATGTGGTTTGGTTCATTGGAATTTGACTGTATCTGTTATATGTAGGCTAGCTAACTGCGTAGTTAACTAACGTTAGCCAGCTGAGAAGAAAAATATCAGACTTTTCCTCATCCCCTGCCTGTCCAAACCCTGCCTCCTCTACATCAGATGCCGACGATGTTGAGACCAACTCGACCAGTGAAAGTTCTCAAGTGACATTTGAGTCATCCCAGCCCGTTTCAATCGGTGTGCAATCTTTTATAGATGATGACAGCCAAGCTCAGCGAGTCTTCTCCCATCCCTGCGGCTCTCATCCCGACAAGACAGTTTAAATCAGCTTTGCTACAAGAGTTCGCCTGGTTACGTTATGACAAAGGGAAAATGTACTGCACCATTTGTGCTAAAGCAGGACAAGATATTGCTGGTAAAACAGAGTTCATTACCAGTTCGAGTCATTTTAAAAAAGAAACCGTAAAGAAGCATGGAGACAGTACAAAACATGAGAACGCCAGGGATTGTGTCATTGCTAGGTCTGCCCCTCGTGCCACCCCAATCGTGAAAGAAGTGCAACATGCTAGTGATAAAGGCGCTGAGAAAGAGATGAGGGAATTGAAAATAAAATTCAATGCAGCCTACATGACTCTGAGCCTGAATAAGCAGTAAACAACTAATTGTACATAGTAGAATAAGAAAGTGAAAAAAAATAATCAAATGACTGGACATTTAAGTATTTACGGTAATATGATTCAATATGATGTACTGAACATTGCACATATTGTGTATGTAAAGAATACATTGTGTAAACTATGGGAGGCAGAGTAAACAAAGGCAGACAGTACAGAGGGGAAAGAAAAGGCAGCGTGAGGTAGCCATTTAACAATGATATCATCATATGTCATATGACATCACTATATTTTGGATCCTGAAAATTTGATTTGGCGCCAAAATATTTTGGGTTTAGGAGCCAACAGTTCCTACATTATTTTTTTTTGCCTGGAGCCCTGTTCCAAATTGTTCTTTGGCTATGCCCCATGTTTGTGCAATGGCTCAGACCGGTTTTTCCTCTTTTCGCAGCTTCAAAATGGCTTGCTTTTCTCCCATAGACAGCTCTCTGGTCTCCATGTCGGTTTATTCTTTTTAACAACAAATGCTGTCTCCACAGGTGAAACCCAGGGCTCAAACCAAGAGAAGACATTCAGAGCTATTCATTCTTTAAAGTCCATTTAACAAGGTACACCTGGCCGGCAAGAAAAACCATCAGTCACTCGTTCCAGTATTTTTGAACAGTTAATGAATAGGATGGCTTCAAAAAAGCTGCCATATTTTAATCTGTGTAACACGTCTAGATGTAAATATGAGGAAATGAAAGCTGAAATTCTGATCTATCATCTCATATTCGTCTTTTATCTCAAACCCTAATGTCTTCAGTATATAGCAAAAGCAAGTGAATTGGCCTTGATGTTCCAATACTTTTGAAGAGGACTCTAATTGTAAGAATTAAATATAATTTCCGTACTGAACAAAAGACTGATTATCTGTTCAGGCGTTATTGTGCAGATCCACATTTAAGCATCTTACTATACACTGTTAAACCCAGTGTTTGTGTTCTTTTTTTCAGTTTCCTTCTGCATCTGAGTTCAAAGACCTTTTTCTCATCCCCATCCTGGAGCGCCCCTACAGCTGCCTGTTTGGTACATTCCTCTACAGCAGTGAGCAGGAGAGAATGGAAAAGGTACGCTCCACATTTCTCCACTAATGGGTGGAGGCTTTCCAGCCTGTCTGATTTTTCTGAATGGAAATGAATTTGTCTAAGTGTATTATGACTTGTCTCTCTCTCTCTCTCTCTCTCTCTCTCTCTCTCTCTCTCTCCTCTTTTGTTTTTAGGAAGTACAGGGTAAAACGGTCACTGTGGTCCTACATTAAGTCAGCCGGAGGACTTCACTAACCCGTTCTATGTGGACTGTAAAAACCAGGTGCTGTATCCACTGGCCAGTCTCACACATCTGGAGCTCTGGGTGGGTTATTATGTGCGCTGGAACCCACGCATGAGACCTCAGGTGCTTATACTGCAAACCACACTCTATGAAATTATGGGGAAATGCTCAAAAATAGTGCTTCCAATATATACCAAAATACCTAGTTACTTGTATAACTGAACAGTGTCACTTCAGACACATGATGAATGTACCTTTTTATTACTGGATGTTTCTGGGTTTTAACACCAAGTTTGCTTTAAAAAAACAAAACCATTTGTATCAGCACAAAGTTAAAAAAACACAAAAGCTGGAGTAATGGGTCGGTAAGCATAAAATGTGGACTGGACACACGAGGATCTCTGACACTGTTGACTCTTCAGTGGTTCCATTTTCAGTTCTAGTTTGTAGGTACAGGTTTCAGTCTTCAACAACATTGTAGTTTTCTTTTTAAAATGCACTCCTTGGTTGTGCTCACTGCATTACAAACTCAAGTCCAACATTGAGATTTTTTTAAAAAAATGTGTTGAAATGGAGTTTTCTTGTGATGCCTCTATATTCCTGTATATTTCATGATTGGCTGGTTAGAAAACTACATGAACGTACAGGTGTTCCTAATAAAGTGGACGGTGAGTGAACATGACGTGGCTGAAACGATTTCCAAAACACTTCAGGAGCAGCTAGCGATAAAGATTAAGTTTACACCGGCTTGATGACTGATCTTTTAATAATGATACATAAATAAATAGAAAGCGAATGGAATGATTTAGAAAATCGGTGTCCCAAAACGAAACTGATGTTTGTGTGCTTTGTTGATTCTTATGTAGATGCCGCTCCATCAGAATTTGAGAGTTATTGTTTTTGCGTGAAGAATGTGGAGGAGCTCCAGAGAGAGGCCACGTCATCCTGCTCCATCTCCTCATCCTCAGAGCATACTTCTCCCTCCTCACATAGTGGTACACCACTTCACACTGCCGTCTAAACACACACACACACACACACACACACACACACACACACACACACACACACACACACACACACACACATTAAGAGCACACACTGTCTTTACTCAATGAATACACTCTCAGGCACAAGTAGGGAGTGGATGAGTATGAAGAGGACACACACACACACACACACACACACACACACACACACACACACACACACACACACACACACATTCCTGTTTGCAATTTTTTTTAACTATAGAGAAGTAACCTAGTGTCACATTTTATAAATCCTTAATAATTAAAAATGGATCTTGGAATGATAGTCAGCATGTCTGCAGCATGAATTCACAGTATTTACGATCTAGTATTTGACCTGTAAATATGTAAAAAAGAGAAGTATTAATATATTTGTCCTTACACGTCATGTTCATCTTTCCCTGTGGCCTCATTTGCTCCTCTGTGCCAACTCCCTTTCATCTTTTAACATTTCAATACAGTTTTTAGCTACTTGAAGGTTTTTGTTTGTTTTTTCCCCCCAAAGTGAATCATCCATCTATTTTTGTATTTTATTAGTTACTTTCCATTTTATGTCCGCTCTGTCATCACACTGAAGCGTGATAGTTATGTCAGTATTATTAATTTCTCACAGACCTGCCTTTCACCTTGCTAATATATGGAAGCACTGAATAAACGGTCAATTTGTCATGTTTTTGTATGAAGGTGTTAAAATGTTGAGTTGTACGGCTTTCCTGCCTCGTGGACTTTTCACCGGTATCGTTTGAATAAATCAAACTGGTAATGAGTGTCGTTACTGATAGGGAAGCAAAACAGAGACAAAGACCTGAATGTGAAAATCCATTGAATTTGGAAATGAAATTTCGACACCATTGAATTAATAGAATCCGTGTATCATATCATTCGTTCTTTTCATATTCAATTATCCACTTATCCGAAAATGGAAAAATGGCTTGTTATTTCATTATTCATTTACAGATCCAAAACGAAACAGAGAGAAAAAAACAAACAAGTCGTTTTCCGTTCTTTCAATCTCACGCTCAAGTTAAAAATAAGCGATTAGAAAACGGGTCAAATGTCCAGGTTTCATTTGAACAATTTTTTTTTTTTTCTTTTCCGATTGACTATGACCCGGAAGTTACTGGTTTCTTCACGTGTTGTGCTGGATAAAGAGGTTTTTATTTTGGTTTATTTGTTTAGTTTTTTGCTGAAGAGCATGGGGAGATTCGTACTGTTTAAGGGAGCCAAATGTGTAACCCTCAAAGAAGACTGCAAAAATATTAACTGCAGTTAAACCAGTCAATAATCCTTTATAATCCTATAAATGTTTTTGTATTTACGCTTTTACATTTTAGAACATGGGCAAAATCAAGTTTAAAGAGAGGCTGTAATAAAAATACAGTTTTTGGCGTATCAGGGTCGGCGCAGTGGCTTTGTAGGTTGTACTCTGGTTTCCTCCCCTAGTCCAAAGACATGCGTTGTAAATTGTCCGTAGTGTGTGAACAGGTGTATGATGGGCTTACACCTCGTCCACGGTGCCCCCGCCTTGTGCCCCGAGTCCCCTGAGATAGACTCCAGGGTGACCCTGTGTAAGATCGATGGAATCTCTGATTTAATGAACACTGAAGAACTTTTCATTTCTTTTATTTGAAAGCATGTAACATCAGCACGACGTATGGGGTTCACCGAAACGGGACTATTGAAGACTCGATTAACCGGCTCTGTTCCCAGTCTGTGTAGCCTCACATTCCTGTTATTGGGTGACACGGGTGGAATCCAATGAGGTTTTCTACTGTTCTCAAGGCTTGGCATGCTGTGCATCCTGAGATGCTTTTCTGCTCACCATGTATGTAAAGAGAGGTGATTTGACGTTACCATGGCCGTCCTATTAACTTGACCCAGTCTGGCCATTCTCCTTTCGTCAACAAGGTGTTTCCACCCCGAGAACTGCCACTTACCGGATGTTTTTCACACAAGTGTGTGTGTGTGTGGAAATCCTAGGAGAGCCGCAGTTTCTGGAATACTCAAACCAGACCATTTAGAATCTACAACCATGCCACGGATAAAATCACTGGATTACATTCTGGTGTTTGATGTGAATATTGACTGAAGCTCTTCATCTGATCCTGCTTGATGTTGTACACTGTGGTGTTGCCATATGATTGGCTGATTGGATAATTGTATGAATGAGCACATGTACAAGTGATCAGTGAGCACATCTATCTACTATAGAGGTATTTTGGGGCAATACTTGACAATGTACCTGACTGTTAGATTTGTGGCCAAGTTGAAGAAGCTTTTGACAGCCGAATGGAAAATAATAAATAAAACAATCCAGGACAAATTCACTTTCAGTCTTTTATTTTTATATTGTTTTTTCCCCCTTCATGTTAATCTCTTTCTACAGAACCCGTCCAAACTTCATATGTCAATGTAGTAAGCAAGATAAACTGTCTACAGATAAAGAATCTAAGAATGCATCTGTTTTCACCCTTATAGAAAAGTTTTGCAGTTCCTATCCAAAAGACACCAAGAGCCCAGATGTCCTTAGAAACTAAATGTACCCTCCAACTCGTGGTCTTTTCAGAAACTCGATTCCCAGACGTCGCCACACTGATCACAGTGCACCCTTCAAATCCACCGTGCAGCGGAAATGGACCAGTCGATTTAAACGGATTGTTGAAAATGTACGTTGTTCAAGGCATTTTTGGATTTGAAATTTCGCTGCAAACTGAGTCTGAACAGTCGCCAGAATCTGAGGCAAAAACACACGAAGGAACAAGATCACGCCGTCATTGCCTCTTCTCTGGTGTTCTACACTTTTGACAAAAGTAACACCAGAGATGCTGCGTTAAAATGGTCAAGAAAATTACACCAGAGTAAACAAATCCCATTGGGTTAGATTATAAACATCGACTGAAACTCTCGATAGGACATGACATTATTGGAGAGTCACATACGAGCGGACATTCAACAATATTTAGTAGAAGCATTGTGGATGTTTTTGTCTGTGTTCGTCTGTAATATACTGGACTGTCCTACCAAGAGTTCGTCCACATACACATTCAACTGAAGCTCATACAGTCGGCATACTGAACTCTCCTTTTTGCCATAGTGCGGCCGCTTAACAGGATAAGGCCTCAGAAGTCAAGCCCCGGCAGCTTGTGGCTAAAAAGCTGCAGCAGAATTGAGCTCGGCTAGGAGGTGACGGGTGACGGAAAAAAGCTGGGGAACATCGGAAAGGAAATCAGGGCTGTGTTTCAAATCTTTTATTGCCTCCTCTTCAAACTCCAAAAACCTCTGGGCCCTACAGCTAAATCCAGAGCTGAGGAAAACAACCGTTCAACTAAGAAGGCCTTCTCAAACACAATGTTTGAGCGAAGGGAGGAAATGATCAAACACAGATCAATTGGAACACAGCCCATACAGCAAGACCGTAAAAAGGTGCCATAGAGCGTAAATGATTCAAAAAGACACAAATCTAAGCCCAAACACTTCATATGACCATTGATATGACTGCTAAAGAAATCTATTGTACTGTAGCTGCACTGCTACAAGTGTATATAAAGATACACCGATACATTACATTTACATTTATTCACTTAGCAGACGCTTTTATCCAAAGCGACTTACAAATGAGAAAGATACAAGCAAAGCGATATCAAGCAGAGAACAATACAATAAGTGCTACCATACGAGATCCATATAATTGAATTCCAGAAGAAGCAAAGTGCAGAGTAGAGGTGTAAGTGCATTTTTTTTTTAATATTATGAGTTGGTTAGGTGTTCATTGAAGAGGTGGGTCTTAACCTATTTTTTGAAGATGGTGAGAGATTCCGCGGTCCGGATTGATATTGGAAGTGCATTCCACCACTGAGGAACAGTTAGTGTGAAGGTTCTGGAAAGGGACCTTGCGCCACGCTGAGTTGGAACTGCTAAACATCGGTCACTAATCAATTGCAGATTGCGAGAGGGAACGTAGGCCTTCAGGAGAGAGTTAGGTAGGAGGGTGCTGTTCCTGACAAGGTCTTGTAGGTGAGCATCAAGGCCTTGAACTTGATGCGGGCAGCTACAGGAAGCCAGTGGAGGGAGATGAAGAGGGGTGTGACATGGGTTCTCTTGGACTGGTTGAAGACGAGGCGCGCTGCAGCATTCTGAATCATCTGAAGGGGTTTGATGGAGCTGGCTGGGAGGCCTGAAAGCAGTGAGTTGCAGTAGTCCAGTTTAGAGATAACAAGAGCCTGGACTAGAATCTGTGCAGCCTGTTTGGTGATGTAGGGTCGGATTTTCTTGATGTTGTAAAGGATGAACCTACAGGACCTTGCAGTTGCTGAGATGTGGTCTGCAAATGTCAAGCGATTATCAAGAATCACCCCGAGGTTCCTGGCCGTCCTGGTTGGCATGAGTGTGAGTGAGCCGAGCTGTACAGTGAGGTTGTGGTTGATTGAGGGACAGGCTGGGATGACGAGAAGCTCAAATTTTGCCAGGTTAAGTTTAAGATGGTTTTCCTTCATCCAGACCGAGATGACCGAAAGGCAAGCAGAGATGCGGGCAGAGACGGATGGATCATGAGGCTGGAAGGACAAATGGAGCTGGGTGTCATCAGCATAGCAATGATATGAAAAGCCATGAGACTCAATCACCTGCCCTAGAGATGTGGTGTAGATAGAAAAGAGGAGTGGACCCAGAACTGACCCCTGTGGAACGCCAGTTGTGAGTTGCTGAGTTTCAGAAATACCTCCCCTCCATGATACCTTGAAGGATCTGTCAGAGAGATAGGATTCCACCCAGCGCAGAACCATTCCAGTGATGCCCAGGCTGGAGAGAGTTGACAGGAGATACAACCAGTTGAACATGAATAACACGCAAAGCACATTTCACAAGCACGATATCTTCCAAAATGTCCAAAAGCACAAATTCCCTAATAAAGGAAAAAGACATGTTTGTGCTAACATGTAAGACTTGAGTTTCTACATCTTCCAAACAAGTACACTTGAGCGTCTTCGTTACTGTAAGCTCGGCTCTGAAAATCTGCTACCACTGTTGTACCAGTAAACACACACACAGACAGAGCAAGTTAGCAAGTTAGCAACAAGGTTTCTTCAACACGACCACCTTTTGATACACGTACGCTCACTTCATATTGACAGTCCCTTTTTAAAAGTGAATTAAACCATGAGCAGCTATCTTCTCAAAAGTCCGGTCAATTTCAGAGCACAAAAAAACTGCCTATATACACAACAATTCAGTCCCACGTCTCTGAAAGAAATGCAGAGCACAAATGTACAAATCCCTGCAATTTCTATTTTTCTTAAATGTGAAAATGATGCTTGTAAAAAGATGATAAATCTTCACTGGGAATTACTTTATGGTGATCATTAATTTATTCAATTAATTAATTTATAAATCAGGGGAGCTTGGCTCTGGTCCTGAATTCCTGTAATCATGCACAGTGTGATGATTTCTCATCTAACACTCCTACCTAATGACCCGAGGACTTAAATCGGGTGTGATTCAGGAAAATTCCCAAACTGTACTGGACTGTAGTCTTACAGGACCACAGTAAGGCTTCCCTGCTCTAAAGCTTTTCCTACAGAAATATTTATTTGAACATGATGTGGATAATCTAATCACAGACTCTGGATTAATGGTGCACACAGCGATGCTTTCACACAAAAGTGTGATGGACACTAAAAAGCTGGAGCAGCACTAAGGTTACACCACTAGGTTACACCATGTTGTCCTCTGTGGGCGGCTCAGCACTGGGGGGCTGGAGGAGAGTTTGTTGAACTGTAAAATGACATTTTCACTTAGGGGTGTACTCACTTTTGTTGCCAGCGGTTTAGACATTAATGGCTGTGTGTTGAGTTATTTTGTGGGGATGGCAAATTTACACTGTTCCACAAGCTGTACACTCACTTTACATTGTAGCACAGTGTCATTTCTTCAGTGTTGTCACATGAAAAGATATCATCAAATAGTACCATAGCAGGCTGAGAGTTTCACATCAACAAAGGTCAAGCGTGCTCGTTAGAATATCAGCCTGGAAAGTTTTCAAATCGGTCTTATCAGTGTTTTTTTGCTCGCTCATTCACACTTTGCATTATGGTTACGATAACAGTCTATCCTTCTGCCCAACATGGATAAAACTGGCCACGTCAGCCATTTTGACAGCCTGTGGTGTTGTCTGGTTAAAAATGTGTGTAAGTTTATATTCTAGATTATATTTGTTGTACATCTCCTTGCACATGCACTTTTTCCCCTTAATAGTACAGGGACATACTTGTGCATGAAAAGCAGATAGAACAGTATAATCAAAAAGAGTGCGAAGAAGGGGAAAAAAGTAGAGTACTCGTGGCCCCACCCTCCTTTAAGCCAACCAATGAAAGCAAAGCTGGTTATCAAACAAAATCAAGGTCTACAAAATAACCTGTTGGGAGAACACCACATAGAAACATTACACCTTAAAGTGATTAACATCCTACATAAGGTTTGCATTATTATTAGCTTCTCCAATTCAGGAAAATGGGCCAAAAAAAAGGTCAGAAATTGTAAAATCAGAGGGCTGCAGCACACTGACGATCGAAAAATTATTGAGGTGTGACCTCCCAAGAAAAATGCTTTGTGACGAATACTTGACAGGGGGCAAAAAAACGCAGAGAAGAAAAGGCGCTAGTTGACTGCAAAAGACTTAAGAAGAATAAAACGTGAGAGGACCCATTAGCCAGCACTGCCACCATGTTTCAGAACTGCAACCTTCCACGAGTGTCCAGAAATACAAGGTGGCAAGTGCTCAGAGACATGGCTACAGTAAGGAAGGCTGAAATACAACCGCCACTGCATAAGACTTACAAGCTGAAGCATCATGACTGGGCCAAGAAATACCTGAAGACCGTTCCTTATAGGTTTCATGGACCGATGAAATAAGAGTGACTATAGATGGAGCAGATGGACCTTTTCCGTCTGGTTAAAGATGGACTGAAAATGAACTCCCAAATCTACTGCCAGTTTGTAGAAGATCCTTTCTTCAACAATGGTACAGGAAGAAGTCAGCAACGTTCAAGAAGACCATGATCTTTATGCAGGGCAATGCTCCATTCAGATAAAATGGATCATGAACAGATCAAGAAACTGACATTCAATGGAAGGCTCACGGCGGTTATTGAAAAGAAGGGTGGATACATTCATCACTGAATAGCTTTGAAGGGCCAAAATAGTTCATTGTTACTTCACTGAATAACTTCCTGAGAAATTACATTTTTTTATTTGTTAAACGTTCTATTTTGTTGGGAAAGAAACATTTAGGATCAACTGAGACCACTGTATTTGTTCACCAATCAAATTAAGCTGAGAAGTACCATTTGCCATGTGTTTGGGTTTTTTTTTCTTTTTACAGGCCTAGTTAAATAAATTGGAATATAGAAGTACAGTAGAAACGAGAAACCGGACTGAATGCACGTTTTTAAAACGGCTATAGTTGTGTATCCGTGGATTGCAGGCGTGAAAAAGTGAAAAACTGAAATCTGACTGAAGCGAATGTAGTTCAGTTCAGTCTGAAGTTGTAGAGGAAACATTCACACTCGGTAATTTAGTTTTGTAACACCACACAGATCATAAGGTCTGTTAGAAATTATATATCGGAGCTACAAACCCCACCCTGCTCCGCTGTACGAGGCGACTCAACACCGCCATCTTGTGTTTGTGTGTATGTGTTGCTGTGTTCATGAGGCAGTTTTGCTTAGTTTTTTCTTTAAGGTTTAATGTTCTATATTATTGTGAGTGTGTGTTTATGTATTTTAGTGTGAGCTGTAGTTTTGTTTTGTAATTTTACGTGTTTTATTTCTTCCTCCCAGATTTCTGCACTGCACAGTGTATTATTAGAAACAGGGCTTTTCTGTGTAGGAGAACAGTTGTTTTGTGTTATTAACAGCAAGTTATATCGCTTATTGTGAACCGTTATGTGTGCAGGAGGCGGTTCAGCTGGACGGAGAGATCCTGCATGCGCTGTGAAGCGAGTGTGTTCTGTGGCGTATCGGCACCTGGACAAGCACAAGATCGAGCCGGTGCTCTACATGATGGAGTGGTTCATGTGCGCCTTCTCCAGAACTCTGCCCTGGGCCTCGGTCCTCCGAGTGTGGGACATGTTCCTGTGTGACGGTCAGACACAAACACACACTTGTCCTTCTTTTCTTTCTGTGTTGATTCTCTCTCTCATTCTTTCTTTGTGTAGGAGTGAAAATGATATTCTGTGTGGGTTTGGTGGTGTTGACGTCCATGCTGGGTACTCGGGATAAGCTCAAGGCCTGTCCGGGTCAGTATGAGACCATGGAGGTCCTCAGAGCGATTGAGCCTAGATACATGCAGGAGGGCTTCTTAGTGCTCCAGGTAACACAACAGAGAGGAAGAGGAGGAGTATGATGATGGGTCTCTCACTACTGTAACATTTCCTGTCATTACTGTAACTATGCGAGCCCATGCCATGGTGATCAAGCATGTTTTATCCATCATCACCTTCGTATTTCTACAAAATTAGCGTTCATAAATATTTATCATTGTCTTTTACATGACGTTGTAATGAAGCCCATTCTAACACATTAAGTACAGTAGAATGACATTCTATTACAGTTCATTTTTGTGACTGATTTTTGCTGTATGTTCTGGAGTTGCAGGTATCGGCACAGGACGTGGAACATGAGCAACGCATGCAGCTGAAGCGCTGGAAGAAGAAGCGCGGCGAGCCCGGCCCCAAACTCCCTCAGAGAATGCACAGTGCTCGCGCCATCATGGCCACCGAGCCTCATACACACCAAGACCTCCGCCAGAAACCCACCATTATGGTCCAGTACCCATCGGTCCCTGAGGAGAAGTCCGAGCCGAACCTCAGGAAGAAGAGAGGGAGCCTGAAGAAAAACCAAGCCCTCATTCCGAACCCCTACACGCTACCTGGCGAGTCTAAACCTAGTCAGATATTGGACATACAGCTTCTGAACCAGGAAAATCTCAATCTTGTACTTCCAAATACACCATCACATCCACCACGGCCCCCTACAATGCAGGAAAATCAGGTCAAAGAGACGAGCACTTCTACAGAGCGACTCGTGCAGCGTCCTCGAATTCCTCCATCGATAAGAAACTGGCGGAATCTATCCCTCTGCAACATCTATCCCTCCTAACTGCTCCTGTACACGGATCACCTTCAGCGTAGCGTCCTCACCTGCTGAAATGTGCTCCTGTCCAATCCAGAGAACCTGACCATGATGAGCTCCCTAATAATACATAAAACTCAGCCACCATTTTGGATCCATCTACACACTCAAGCCCTCTGCTTACGCACAACGCACCTGCCACCCACGACTCGCCTGCTGCTCCCGAGTACAAAAAGAACACTCATTGATTTTTTTTTTTGTTGTGCGTGTTAAACAGTGTGATACGTTGAGGAATTGATTATTGGCACACGTCTACTGAATAGCAAGGATCGTTAAGTCTTTAACGTGTTATAGTTTACACCGGAGGAACTGCAAACAATCTGAGAGAGGGAGAAACCCGTCAGCTACTAGAGGGCACACTTGGTCCAAAAATGTACACACACTCCACAAAAACTCTGCAGTGCCTGAGGAGTGTTTACTCGCTCCAGTCTTCAGAAGGGAAACTGCCTACAGATTCACTTTTGAAAGACTTTCACAGGCATCACAAACATTTGTTTATATTGCACTCGTATCAATTTGGCAGGTTTTTTTCTTCTTAATCCGAAGCAACCACCACTTCTTTGTGTTTGTATTTCACAAATTTCCTTACCGCATCTTACAAGAGCTGCACGACAATCACAACAATCCTGTACAATAGGCACAGCCTTTTCATTAACACAATCTCAGTGAAATATCCTCTGTCTGTATACTTTACGCGCAAACAAAACAACTCAAGCTGAGAACTTTATTGCTGATTCACGTTATACCACACCGCCTTCTAATATAGATCTGATCTATATTATATATACGTGTACCTTAGATAACGCCTCTCTGAACGCCATGGTGGGACGTTCCCGAGTTGAAGTACTGTACAAGTCCTAAGCATTAGATCACCCCAATTACTCTTGTATACTCTTTCCATACCATCGTGATCTTTGCCTGACGAAACCATACACAAACATATTTGACATTTGGGGCCTAATTCTAAAATCACCACATACCAAATGCACAACCATTTTGTCTTGCTGCCATCACAAAATAATAATGTTTAAACCTTAAGTACGGAGGGTGTATATATTTTTCCACACTACATGAAGTTTGGGGATCCTTATAGACTGTGGAACAGAAGTGTACTCAGTGTGTCTCCACCGTTTTATTTCATATTGGAGTACAACCATTTTTCTTTTTTACCATTAAGGATGAAACACTTGTTTCTTTTAAAACACCGTCTTTAAATCTTTTTCTACCTCCTAACTAAACCCTCGGACTTAAGACACGATCTTTGGAGCTGTTGACGCCCTGCTCAGGGTTAAACAACAACGTCTTTACATTACCTTCATTAATAATTTGTCAATCTATCCTCTTGGTTTTTTTTTTTTTTTTTTGGAGCAAAAGTCAGGTCCTCTCTCATTTCAACAGGTCCTCTTGTTGGTGAATACACAGCAATCTCCTAAGGGTATTAGGATTTCTCGGAGCAGACATTGTAGCAGATAGTTGCAGAGTTTCTTCTGTGTTTTAACCACAATGTCTTAACCATTATTTTAACACTGAGACACACGACTCCCTTTAATTCATTAACAAACACATTTGTAAAAATTCTGGTCAGCAAAACCCCCAAAAGAACACCTGTGTGTGTGTGTGTGTGTGTGTGTGTGTGTGTGTGTGTGTGTGTGTGTCTGTCTCTCTCTCTCTCTCTCTCTCTCTCTCTCTCTCTCTCTCTCTCTCTCTCTCTCACCCCCGCACACCCACATGGCCATCAGAGGTCATAAATGTACTGCTGGGACATGGGATGTCAAAGCATAGACAAGAGCTTATGTATTTAGCGATAGTTCTGTGTAAGTATCCTCGTTGGCGAACCATTTTCTGAAATCTTGTTTATAGTTTAAACAAAATGCACGACTCTTTTAAAACACCGTCTTTAAAAAAGGTTTTTCACCCTTAAATTAACCTGGTTAGAAGGTAGGATATGTAATACATATTTTCATTTTCTTCAGGCATATTGTCACTTCAGTCTCCACAATGAATAACTCCGAAGGTTTTGACCTTTCTTTCAGTAAAAGAGAACAATGACATCATACAGCCTTGAAGGACTGTAGAAATTTTTATTTTACATCCTAAAGGGTTAGGTTTAGAAGGCATGTAATACGCGCGTTTCTTATAAAACACCGTCTTTAAAACGTTTACCTCCTAAAGGGACCTATTTAGAAGGTATGTAAAAACTTTTTTTTTTTTTTTTGAACATTTCTTCGGGTATATCAATGTTTTAGAGTATTTATTTCAGTAAATTTTTATTCAAAGTCATGCCAATTTCTCAAAAGTGCAATCAATAAAGTTTAATTTATTTCACAAGCTTACAGTCTGCTCATTTATGTTCACATTCAACCATCGTGTATTTTCTAACAGCGGAGCTATACAAAACAATCCCCCACAATCTAAATTTAATGTGTGGTTGCAAGATAAAAATTCTAATTTATTGAATTAATTAAATATTTAAAATTGTACACATTATTTTGATGAGTTGTGTTGACATAATGTTGATAATTACATAAACTTAATATTGTGTGTAATTTCTGCGTTAATTGATTTAAAACAAAAATTTACGTCATAGTACATTTACATTTATTCATTTAACAGAGTGTTAGAGGACCTGTAGACTGAACAAATACTAAGGACATTACAATGTGAGTATCATTTCACTTACAATTAAATTCTACTAAAGCAATGAATTTGGGGCATGTTCTCAATAGTGATATGACCAATAGTGGACTCGTGTATAGGCTACACCTGCTAATACATTTGATGGACTATTTTGCACTACTACACGTAGCTAACGCTAGTCATATTTAGCAGTGTAATTTGAATATCTACTCTTTAGTTTACCGTAGCAGTGGATAAGAAGGAAAAAGTTTCATTTGACAAATCTGCTCATCTAGAGAGGGCTTTTCATTTGTGCTATAGGAAAGATAAGCATGATTACATTTCTGCTTATTCATGTAAACCTCAACTACATTGTGTAATCTAATTTCATGTATTGATACATTTTTTATTTTATTTTTTAAAATCGTTTTCATTCGCACACGTAGCCTTCTAGCTCCACAGCCTTTGGACTGTGGATAGTAGATAAAAGTAGTAGACACAGTGTGCAATATGTGCAATGTTCAGTACGTCATATAATAATAATAATAATAATAATAATGAGTCTTTATTGATCACATATACATTACAGCACAATGAAATTCTTTTCTTTGCATATCCCAGGTTGTTAGGAAGTTGGGGTCGGAGCACAGGGTCAGCCATGATACAGCGCCCCTGGAGTAGAGAGGGTTAAGGGTCTTGCTCAAGGGCCCAACAGTAGCAGTGCTGCCCCCATCTTGAATCATATTACCGTAAATACTTAAATGTGCAGTCATTTGTTTCTTTTTTTCACTTTTTTATTCAATTCCTACTTATTCAGGCTCAGAGTCATGTAGGCTGCATTGAATTTTATTTTCAATTCCCTCATCTCTTTTTCAGTGACTTTATCACTAGCACGTTGCACTGCTTTCACGATTGGGGTGGCACGAGGGGCAGACCTAACAATGACACAATCCCTGGCGTTCTCATGTTTTGTACTGTCTCCATGCTTCTTTACGGTTTCTTTTTTAAAATGACTCGAACTGGTAATGAACTCTGTTTTACCAGCAATATCTTGTCCTGCTTTAGCACAAAAGGTGCAGTACATTTTCCCTTTGTCATAACGTAACCAGGCGAACTCTTGTAGCCAAGCTGATTTAAACTGTCTTGTTGGGACGAGAGCTGCAGAGACGGGAGAAGACTCAACTCGCTGAGCTTGGCTGTCATCATCTGTAAAAGATTGCACACCGATTGAAACGGGCTGGGATGACTCAAATGTAACTTGAGAACTTTCACTGGTCGAGTTGGTCTCAACATCGTGGGCATCTGATGTAGAGGAGGCAGGGTTTGGACAGGCAGGGGATGAGGAAAAGTCTGATATTTTTCTTGTCAGCTGACTAACGTTAGTTAACTACGCAGTTAGCTAGCCTACATATAACGGATAAATTCACATTCTAACAAACTAAACCACATCAAACTAAATTAAAATCAAACACCTTTAATAAAAAGGCTCAGGCAGGGTTAGGTTAGGGGATGACTCAACCCAACACTCATTGGTGTGGGAGGTGGCACAGGCACAAAACCTTGTCCTTCATTCTGTATATATTTCTTTATATGTATTTAACATTCTATGAGAAAATATCAGTTGTATAAAAAAATGGAAAATAAATTATATAATTTTTTTAATCTATATATTGTGTTAAAAATGAATTCTGCCACTTTAAAAAAAAAATAATTTTCATGAATCTCATGAAAATGAATCACATTAAAATGAATCAATGTAAATGAATCACATGAAAATGTATCACTTGAATATGAATATCATGAAAATGAATCTTATGTAAATGAATCACATGTAAATGAACCATATGAAAATGAATAAATAAATTAAAGACTTTAAAAAAAATCTGTCTAAATGTAAGACGTTTTAGGTGAGGTTAACTATTGGGGGTTGGAGGATCAGTTTAGAGAACATATTATTTGTTTCTGATGGTTAAGTTCAGGGTTAGGGTTGGCCCCTGTTTCAACATTGGAAAAAGGAGTTTTTATTGGTTAAAAATTAGGTGATTAGAGTTTATTGTTTGGGTAAGCCCCTAGATTTCAAGATAAAAAATGGTTTTAATGGTTGGAATAGAAGTTCTAATTGGGTTTAAGGGTACTGGATCTATGTTCCCCATCCCTATTGTCCAACTTGTACAGATGAAATTTAATCTGGCCCAAATTTAGGGCCGAACCAGGAAAAAGTTCCATTAATTTTGTCCATGTTCCCTCTCAGATCCTTCTTCCTATTGATTACTCCCCTCCCCCCTGAGAAGAAATGCCTTTCTCTCTATTAATATATACCCCCACACACATTTTATATATAATATTATATTATATTTATATTTTTGTGTCACGATATGGAGATTGAGATGGATACAAGTGCAGATTTTTCAAGTTTAATAAAGAACTAAACAAAATACAAAAGACACTGACATTGGGGCAAATCACTGTGGCAAAGACTAAACATAAACCAAAGACAAAAACACAGCACCAAGGACAAAGGTAAAGAAAGACAAACGTGAGACAAAGAGTGCAGTGAAAACTGGCTAAATACACAAGTGCTTACCAGGAATGTGATCCAGGTGCAGGTGGTCATGTGACTGTGATGCAGTGGCTGCTGGGAACTGTAGTTCAGATTTCCTTCTCTGATTACATGACATAATGGTGAATGGTGTAATATGTGGTAATGTACGGGTATTACTCTGTGCGTGTGTGTGTGTTTATACAGAGGCTGAATGTGTTGGCCACTCTGGTTCAGGGTAACTTACCCAAAATACATCAGAGCATCATCACAGCTCTCATTACTGTGGATGTCCACGCCAGAGACATCGTCACGGAGCTCGTCAATGAAAGGGTACAGATGGCTACACACCTTCTCTCCAGAGCGAAGGGAATCATGGGTATGGTCAGATCTGATTGGTCAGAAGCTGTTAATAAATCTTTTAAAAATAACTGCAGCTCTGACAGCAGTGCATATGCAAATCAGTTCCCAGGTTTATACAGTATGAATGCACTCATTATAAACTATCCACGCTATATCGTCAGCGAGAATGCCCAATTCGTATACAATGAGATTGTGTATATATCACATGTCATTTTGTATGTGTTCACGTAGGTGGACTCGAGCAGTAACTTTGAGTGGCAGAAGCAGCTGTGCTAATACTGGGACGTGGATCTGGATAAGTGCGTGGTCAGAATGGCTCTGTATCAGTACGTCTACGGATATGAGTACCTGGGAGCCGGCCTCCGTCTGGTCATCATCCCGCTCACAGTAAAGACGTGTTAACAATACGTTAAGAATTCATAATGCCTAATGTAGTGTAGTGCATGTTATTATAATAATATTTATTTAAATACTATGCGTAATGCATTACGGAGGCTTTATAACATGCTTCGAATGCGTTTATCGCTCGTTACAGGCGTGTGAAAGAGTGAAGTCTTAAAGATACGTTTCTGTGTGACCTTTCCATCAGGAACGCGTTTAATGTAAAAAAAAAATCTTCTTGGAAATGACATGCTTGTGCTTGTTTGTGATGGTTTTTAGGACCGATGCTACCTGTCTCTGATGGGTAACACCTCGAATAACATGTGTGTAGAAGGTGTGAGCTTGATCCTTTCACCGTTAGCCAGACAGAGCGTCTTGTTGTTGTCCAACACGGAGGTAATTTTCTCAATCCACAGGCACGTCCACAGGTACGTCACTCACCACCCACTTGTGCGTGTCGGCGGTGTCACTGCCGAGGGGCGGTTTGATGGCACTACACTCCAGCTCGCCATACAGCTCGTCCATGCTCACTGACTGCGGGTTGAGCACGTAGGTCTCGATGGGCTTGTATAAGGGATTCACCTCGCAGCCCTCTGTCTCGTGGAGAGTGCGCAGTGCGTCAGCGAGGGCACGGCACGCTGTGGTCTTACCGCCTCTTGTAGGGCCCACCAGCAAGACGCCCTGGTGCACCAGCATGGTCTCGTACAGCTGGATCACCTTGGCGGTCATGCTGGAGACGGGCTGCAGGGAGCGGGCGCATAGAGCTGCCTCGATGTTCGACTGAAGCGCGCCGTAGTCATGCTCAGGGACGCCCACACCAGGAAAGAGGTCCGACAGAATACCGCTAAACGCACACAAGAAGGATTGGATTGACTCGATTGACACTAGGTTCAAGATTTTCAGATTATGGATGTTCAGATGTTCCAGGATTCTTTACTTTCATCTGGTATAACATTACAAGGTGCTAATGTTATATACTTTAAATGCTTAAAAAAAAGTTATATAGTATATAATTACAGCTTTTTAGTTGCAAAGAATTTGCAAATGTCAGTTAATTGTATTTCCTAATTTGTCCTGGAATTTCCTCCTAGAGCCCGATTCCAGTGATCCTGTGATAATGACCTTTGATACTCCATATGTAAGCTTTGGCGTTCTTTACTATTTATCAGTTTATTTTATTTTAAGTTCTGCGTCATCCTTGAGTAACTTGGGCAGGTTGGAGTATCGTAGCGCTCTAATCAACACCACGTTCTCACTCAGGTGTGGGTTCTCTCGCATCAGAGACCTGGAACACACACACACACGCTCGATTTATTCCAGCAAGACATCTGTTACATTTATAGATAGTTTTAATTAACAATTTAGAAAAAACAACGGATGAATCTAATCTAATCTAATATGTTCACCCTGTTCGTAGACGGACATACCCGGCCATGACGATAACAGAGTTGACGACTCTCATGCTGAAGTCGTAGTGGTCCTGCCGGGAAAGCTGCTTGCTGCACAGCTTATACAGCTGAATCATCTTCTTCGCCAGAGTCTCACTGGACTTGAAGCCCTTTGCTCACAAGTCCACCTACAGCAAAAAAGACAACGTGAAACGGTTCTGTAACACGCCAGAATACATCCGTTATTGCGTTCATTACATAATGTAATGAATGACGGCACCCGAGCACACCTCTGCGATGACGGCGTGGTCGGGCACAATCATGGAGACGGATCTGAAGCGGGCCTCCAGGTTGTCCCGGAGCTCGGTCCTGCCTGCATACCCTGGGTACATCGTGATTAAGGCAGCTTCCTACAAATGGAAGCAGGGGAAATGATAACGATTCAAACCCCTGCTAATATTCTGAAATCGATTGCAACACTGAGTGAGTCTGTTCCAAGAATCGATTCAGCACAAATCTCGAATTAAAGGTTAGGGGAACAACCCACAATATTAAGTACATAGGATCATTATCATGATTAACAGGGCGATTCCTAATACCTGGTGTCAATTCGTAGATACCAGGTAATGGGAATAGAGTCGATTCAAAGGAATCAAGCTTTGGAGTCGACTCTATAGTCATTGGGAACATGGAGTCAACTCCAAAGCTTGATTGTGGGGGAAGCATGACTGAAGAACCTTGATTTCTCAGTTTGGGAACAATCCCAAAGAAATAGTCAGGAGACGCAGAGCGTTTGGCATCGTTGTGACAAACGCTGAATCTCACAGCTTTTTTTTTTTAGTTTTTAATTACTCAACAACTAAGACACAAACCCCTCGTTTATTCCTTCACTTTCATCTTTCACTACTTTTTTTATTTTACATTTTGTTCTGATTCTTTCCCCCTGAATGTCTGGCTAGAACTTTCTGGAACTGGGAGCTAATGCTAAATTTAATGTTCTGTTAGAAAAGACAGCTTGATGTGTGGTTTCATTAAATTCATTCAATTTAAATATCTTGTCTTTATAAGAAAAACTGCTGATTAAGCAATGCACTATACCATATTCATGAGAAAGTAGAATGTTGTATTTGTTATTTGACGTTTGTGTAAATTCAATACGTCGTTTTCAGCTAGTGATTAAAGAATTGGTTCATGAGTCATCTTTGTCAGATATGCTGGTGGCGCTTTCTGATTTTAGTCATTTAACCATTCAAAATAATTATTTGTGTGTGGAACAGTGTTGCATTGCACCCGCGAATACCTGCAACCTGGAATGGAAAATAAGATTTATTTTGTTCCAACACTTTTGTTGTTGTTGTTGTTGTTGTTGTTGCTCCAAAACTGAAAAGTGTTACAATGGAAGCAGAAGTAAGTGTAGCTTCTTAAATTGTGTAGTGTAACGCAGTGTTTTTCAATCTTTTTTGAGCCATGTCAAATGTCAATGTCAAAACTTTGTTGGCCGGAATGGGGAATTCCTTGGCAGCAGTCAACCAAAAACTGTCCAAAGGAAGTTCAGCAAATCTTAGCTTTAAACCACGATCTTGTTTCAGTTCAGTTAGTTCCTCCTGCTCCTGTAAAGTCATGTCCTTTCCAACAGCAGTCAAGGCATTCAGTGGAGGCTGAAGAGAAATAAAATGACAACTTCTCCTAAAGAGTTTTCAGATGTTTACCTATTACCTCGCACAGTGCAGCAGGGTGATCTTGCCGTTCCTCTGTGAGTGGGAACATCTCAAGGTTGGCACTTTGCACATGTTGTTGCCAGAGGTGCACCTTTAAATGGAATCCATTTATTTTATCCATGCTTGTAAGCAGGTTCTCATTTCGGCCTTGCATCCGTGTGTTCGGTTCATTCAGATGATGAAATATATCTGCCAGGTATGCCAGCTTTGCACACCACTCATCACTTGCAAACAGATTTGAGTAATCAGACCTCTCATTTGTCAGAAACACTTTAAGTTCCTCCCGCAGCTCATACACACGGGCCAGCAACTTGTCACGCTACAACCATCGGACCTCTGTATGGAGCAATAAGGCTTTATGCTCCGCTCACATTTCCTCACGCAAAGATGCAAATATACCTTTTCAAAGGTCGTGTCTTTACAAAGTTCCCTATGTGCACAACATCATCCACCACAGGAACTAGTCTGCTAACGAAGCCTTAGGTGTGCCCGACCATGGCTGCAGCTCCATCAGTGCAAACACTTGTGCAATTTTCCCATGCAAGTCCTCCCTGGTCAAGATATTCCAATTTGACCCAAAAAATTTCCTCTCCTGTTGTTTTTTCTGGCAGTGCCTTACAAAATAGGAAGTTTTCTCTAATGGCATCTCCATCCACAAAACGCACATTGGCCAAGAGCTGAGAATATCCGTAGACTCATCAAGTTGCAACGCTAATTTCCTACTGATGCGTATCTTTTCCAAAACATGGCTTTCGATGTCTGTAGACATTTCATCAGTACGTCTGGCGATTGTGTTATCTGAGAGCGGGAGTTTAGATATGTCTTTAACCGCGTCAGGGCCGAGCATCTCGTTGACAGTGTGTTTGCGGGCAGGTAGTATTAACGTCTCTGCCACAGTGTGGGACTTTTTTCATTTAGCTACAAGTTCAGCAACTAGCTTTGAGGGCTTTCTAATTTACCTTTGTGGTTTTTCTCATTAATGTTGCCTGTTTCGGTGTTTTCACGCAGGCAAACAAAATAGTCCATCGGCTTGTTTTGAAGCGACGGGTGTTTCGCTTGGAGATAGCGTTTAAGCTTGCTTGGCACCATGGCGCTATTGGACTGCTTCTCGCCACACACCAAGCATAATGGAGTCGGGGTCATCTCATCGCTGGTGAAAGTAAATCCTAACGAAAGATAACTTTCGCTGTATTGCCTCGAGCTCACCGTCTTTGCTTTCTTTTTACCACCACTCATACTAGGCCCTTCACCTGGGTCACAATCTTGTCCAGGGCCCAGTTCGGAGTTTGCATTTTTCCTTTTTAAAAACTTCTCCATCACTGCCACCACGACCTGTCGCATGCGTCACTAATTCTCTTGTCTCTAAGAAGGTAGGAGGCAATTACCTGCTGCCACCCGGACGAATATTACATTACTCTGCCAGTCACTATATTACAGCACAGACACTCAGCTATGGCTTATTATTTGCAGATAATAATGAATAAATTTTAATAAAAAAGAATTTTAAGACTAAGTGAAATTGGACAATTTCTCAAGGCACGCCTGACGATCTCACGACACACTAGTGTGCCACGGCACAGTGGTTGAAAAACACTGCTCTACGGTATGTAGACTGTATTACATGCGTGTTGAGCAGAGAGGAGATATTATAATATTATACAGTATCTGGAAATATAGTGTGTGACTGCTGCTGAAATAAGGAAGAGACTTAGGATTCTCCTTTTCAAATCTGAAACCAAATTGCTGAACAGCACAATACTTACCTGAACAGCACACTCTGCGAAGTCTTTAGTAATTTAAACTAAGCATTGGTGGTTCAGTGGTATAATTCTCGCCTGCCACGCGGGAGGCCCGGGTCCAATTCCCGGCCAATGCAGAAGTGAGTTTTGAAAGTTAAGCCTTCACTAAAAGAACATTACAAGCCTTATCATTTCTGCCCAAACTAGACCAACTCCATGCTGCTGAAATATACAAGAGACTTAGGATGCTCCTTTTCTATTTTGAAACCAAACTGTTTAATCAGAACAATACTTAATGAAAAGCACACTCTGCATTGTCCTTACTCCTTTAAGATAAGCATTGGTGGTTCAGTGGTCAAATTCTGACCGACCACGCGTGAGGCCGGGGTTCGATTCCCAGCCACTCATGGCTGAGATTTGAATATTGAGCCTTCACCCAAAAAACTCTACAAGCCTTATCAATTCTGTCCAAAAAAAGGGTAGCAGACACAGTCCATGTTGCTCAAATATACAAGAGCCTTAGGATGCTCCTTGTCAATTTTGAAACCAAATTGATGAGTCAGCACAATACTTACCTGGAAAGCGCCCTCTGTGAAGTCCGGGTTAGATTCCAGGCCAATGCACAACTGAGTTTTGAAGACGTTTGTGTTGCTTGAGCCTTCACCCAAAGCACTTCACAAGCCTTATCAATTCTGTCCAAAACTAGGGTAATGGACAAACTCCATGCTGCTGAAATATGGAAGAGATTTTCCTTTAGAATTTTAAACCAAATTGCTGAAGCAGCACAGTACTCAGCTTGAAATCGCACTCTGCGAAGTCCATGGATTTTTAACATTGGTGGTTCAGTGGTAGAATTCTCACCTGCCACACGGGGGCCAGTCACACATAAGTGTAGAGCGCTAAGTAGCCAATAGAAAGCGAGGATAATCCAGGAGGAGGGACGGACGAACCTAATGTAAAAACATTGGTTCAAATATTTATATTATTTTACCTGTTACATATTGTATCCATGTAATTTTTTTAAAGCGGCATTGTCAACATTTACTATTCCGATACTCTTTCAGTGTGTAAAATTAACTGTTAAAGAAGAATGTGAAATTAACAGTTTGTCAGAATTAAAATAACTATCTAAATAATATATGCAGGGTGTGTTATAGTAAGTTATTGAAAATGTATTCCAAATAAGGACTAAGATTTTAAAACATTTACAAATACAAGCTAGATAAAAAATATTTACAAATACACAGGACAATTTTGTTTTGTTTTTTTAAATACAATGTTGTCTATACACAATTCCACAATGGTAGAGAGAGAGAGAGAGAGAGAGAGAGAGAGAGAGAGAGAGAGAGAGAGAGAGAGAGAGAGAGAGAGAGAGAGAGAGAGAGAGAGAGAGAGAGAGAGAGAGAGAGAGAGAGAGAGAACAGAAGACGTAGAATGAGATTCATGGACAACAGTATTACACAGGATTTGTAACTATTTACCAAAATCCAACCTTGTGCTTGGCTTGCAATCAGACATGTCATGCACAGACCTTAAATACTGTGTTTCACAACAAATTTATTTTCTCTTTTCAACAATCCACCTCTCCCTCTCAGCCTCATAGAATGAGGACTGCTGAAACTCTGCCCATGTCATCTCTGCAATCATTCCCTGTACTTGACACAGGGAGAGCACTTTAGAAGGACAGTAAATGTATTTGCCTGCCGCTCCAGGGAAACCAGTGTGGATATGAGGGCTATTGGGTCCTTGTTTTTGTGGCTGGTGGCAGAACCTTCACAGATGATGCTGGCTCAAATATAGCCTTTTACCCAAAAACACTTAAAATTCAACATAGAAGCCAATACTCACATCTACCTCTGTAGAACTATCTCAGTTGGAGATAGAAAAAATACACCAGCCGTGAGTGAGAAGAAGCAAGGGTCCAGATTTATTGTTCCGTTCCACCACATGAGATCCACACCGATGAGAATTCTCAGAAGTGATCTGATACCCTGAGCTTAAGCTCCAGTATTTATACTGTACTTACACAGTAAATAACCAATATGTTTCAAGAAGACTATGATATCAATACCAATAAGGTTAAAAAAGAGCTATTCAACTTACCATTAGCTCAAAAAACAGGGCTTTTCAACTTACCATTAGCTCAGAAAACAGGGCTTTTCAACTTACAAATAGAATCAAAACCAGGGGTTTTCAAATTACCATTAGCTTCAAAAGTGGAGAGATAAAACAATCTAGAGTGACCTTGGTCTTACTATTATCTCGCGGGGGGGCGGGGGGGGGGGGGGGGCAGCTTGACTCAGCTACCCTTATAAATGGCTCCTCATGGTTTTCTCTTAAAATTAAGGCCTTCCTTGCGAGACAAGAATCTTCACCATCTGAACTATGAGTAAGTTACATTTTTCTGTATTTCTAGTTTATAATTTATTTTCATATTTGCTCTATATCTCTATTTTATATATAGTTATACTGCTTGAAAAACGGTTTACTGTACTTCCTACTTCATAATATCATTACCCTTCTACTGTCCTACATATCCTACTATTCTGCATTTTATAAAAAGTTTTCTATTATTATAAGATCTTACCCTTATAATATCTTAATACTCCTTTTTATTATTCTTATAAAGTTATAATGTTATGTGTGTGTGTGTTATGTGTACATGCCCGCCCTTGACTGTGCGAGAGTGTGTGAGTGTGTTAGCACTCCTCAGCTCTTATACTTCTTTTTGACTCTTCAACTAATAAACCATAGTGTAGTACTCTTAAAGATCTTTAAAGTGTAAATCCAATTTGTCAATATCTGCCTAATACCGCTTCTGTATGTCTAGGTGCCCATCGTCAGTCCTTCTTCTCCCCTTTACTGGATCTGGATCTGGATCTGGACACTCATTATCAGCTTGCGCATCTCACTGCTGAAATCATGGTGCTACTTAACTTTCTTCGCAGCGCCCCCTCTGGAAATGGAAATGCGTGGCTCCCCCTCTCCGATACAGAATCTGCCCCATGAACATGTGTATTGATGCCTCCACACAGCCAAAACCCCTCTCCAGCTTTCAGTCTGAGGGAGATGTCATCTTCTCTGATCTGGGCCCCGACCCTTCTTCCCTCTTCTCACCTGTCAGTCCGCCCTACTCTCAGTGGTCCTCTCACTTCACCTTCGCTGACTATCCCATGTCCCCAGGACGCACCCCATTTTCTTCCCCCCACCGCTCTCCTCAAGATTACGCACCCACCAGTCCTGTGAATTATCAATAAAATTACATATTACTTTACTAAGTCTCCCTCATGTTTATTTCATGTCATTTTTATCCACAACATTTCCCCACTCTGAGGCTATAAAGCCTCATACACTACCTTAATTAAGCGGGTGTCTGTAGAGAAGCTGGTTCGTTCTGCTGCACCCCATGGCCGTCCCCCTAACCATAATTCCTAACCCTTAGCTTCTCCTTTCAACTATATATATTATCTCAAATCTAACTACCTTGATTATATGTTTGTTTGCCTACATCGATTATAAGTGTGATTAACTGAGTTCCCCTAATAATTCATTATTACTACTAAGTATGAGAGTGGCCACTGCAGTAACTACTCGATTGGATCTACACGTCCCTATCTTTCTCAACTAGGCCTGTCAGCCCACAGTTTTGTATTTGTCGGGACCTGCAGAGTCTTGCTTCCCCCCAAAAAAAACAACCCCAATCATATCGCAAACATTTTATGACATTTTATACCAATACAACTTGACAGTCTCTGTTGGCAGTATCTCTCTGTATGCTGTTTGTCTTCAGCACTTTACGTACTGTAGAGAGCCACCCTTTGGGGAGAGGTTAGGCTAGCACGTACACCCAGTGTATGGATCTTCACATCTTCTCACCCTGTCTGCCACTGACTTGAGAGTTCTACGATAGCAGACCCCCCGTTGACAGCAGCTTCGTACACAGCAGCTTCGTACCGGACCTTCACGTGTTCCCCACCATCTCGTCATTGGAGTAGCATCCTCCGGGGGTCGCATGTTCTTGTAGTACGCTGCTGCCTTGTAGTCAGCATTCTCTCGCTGCTCCGGGTCTCCCACCTCCGGGTGAACACCTCCCCCCGTTGAGGCGGTAACGCCTCACCCATAACAATGCACCCAGCTCTTTTCCTGTGAATAGATAGCTTCATACATAATAGTTAGTGGTCTCATATATGTTTTTGATTCATCTGCAATTACTCCAGTGGCAGTCCATCATGAGGAACAGACACAGACATGGGTCGACCCGTAAGCATTTCATGCTGTGTTAGATACATATTGCTGTTAGTCCGCATGCAGTGACCTAATAACGATAGGTCATTAGTGCAAGAGGTAGAGCATCTACCGAAATACGTTTAGTATCAGCACAAATTACGGTAACTTGAGATGGTATGCCAGATCTAGGACCTATCCCTGGTCAAGAAAATTTTTTTCAAATATCACACGGTTGCCTGCAAGTACAGAGATCACTCCTCTACCTTCCCCCTCCCACACTGGCTAAAACTCATGGGTATCTGTAATAAATACAGTGAGAAGTGCAGTCAGAATAAGAATTCAGTTAAACTATTTGCTCGATAAGTGGCGTTCCAACGGTTTTTAGAAAACCGCATTGCTTACAAACAACTCCAAACAGACAACACAATCCATGGGCCTAAACGTCAGTATTTATCTATATATTTATATATTAGCAGTTTTACCCTTAACCAGGTTGCACTCTGTAGTGATCGCTTTTAATTCAGCCAATTGGGCAGATCAGGGTGTTCATAATGTTTGTGAAATTTCAGACCCGAAACTTTTAAGCTTGAGGAAATATGAATTTCGGCTGGGCAATCATGAGTGTTCTCAGTGACTGGCTCCACAGAATTAATTAGGCACTACAACACTACAGTTGGTGTGTTTGGCACACTAATAGGTTTAAGAATTTCATTTTGGGTGGTACATAGATCAACCCCATATCCCCATATCTCCCCATGTCCTGTTCTTTCAAAATAGAAATGGCCTGGTGTGATGAACGTAAGATCAATTCGTGAGAGAGCAGTTTTCCCAGTGATCTGCACTAAGAGAGCATCTCCAGCCGCGGCACGCACCGTGCTGGCAATCCTTGTGCCACCAAATCCAATGTTTTCAATACATAAACTACAGCCCTGTAAGCGCCCCACTCTCCTGAGCCGGGACACCCCCCCCCAGCAGCACCCCCCCTTTCAGTCACATGTAAGACACAGTCTTTGTTGTAGTTTGCCAGCCATAGTACAGGTGCAAAGCATAAGTCCATTCAATGTCAGGCTTGTCCAAAGAACACCCGGATCTCAGGATGTTGTCATGTAGTGAGCAATCAGTGATCCACTGCAGACCATACTTGATAACGTCCAGGAACATTTGTTGCGCTTTTATGGGGCGGAGGATGACCCCAATCATGTCCTGACGGCCTTGGGAGCATGCAAGGGAGTCTATGACCACAGAGGAGTACACCGCAGGGGAGCCCACAGCCCCTGAAGGAGACGCTTCCAGGTGTACTACTGATCTAGGAATGTAAAGGGGAGTAACGGCCTTGAGCTCTCACATGCAGTCACTTGGAAAAAGCGCTGATCAATAATAATATCATGTGGAATGGAATGGGTTACAGTTGGGACATATACACACATATATATATATATATATATATATATATATATATATATATATATATATATATATATATATATATATATATATATATATATATATATATATATATATATACACATCATACTACAAATAATGGTTACTGGGTGGGTTGGTTGTACTGCAGGTGTTATCACAGCTTGCTGTAATAATGCTAGACTAAGTGGGCATGTCCCTTCATCCTTTTCTGAGGATTGAAGATATTGTTTACAGGACACAGGATGACTATACTTCACTTTAGCTTATTACAGTGTACATGTTACTTGCTTCAACCTTATGTAGCCCATAATGTGCCAGGTATGTTAGCGCGTTCATGATGAGGGGTGCCATCATCACCGCCCACTTTGGAAACTGGAGACAGACAACTGGGAACACACAACTGCTAAACTCCTCATTAAATGTTCAATTTATGCATCAGATCTAGGCCTATTAAAACGGTGAATATTTATCAAGTGATTTACTGTACCCTGATTTTAATAATGCAGAAAGCCATTCACAAACAATTCAAAATGAGGAGTTCAGTTTTTAACGTATTAAGACTTCTGATGTTTACAGAGCACTCAAATTGTTCGATATACACAAATCACAAGGTCCTGATTGTGTGGAATCTGTATTTCTAAACTTATGAGTTGATATTATTTCATCTCTTTTAACTTATTGTTTTAATCTTTCATTAGACAACGGGGTTATACCAGAAATTTGGAAATCTACTTTTTCTTATTAAACCAGGGACATCCCACTATAATAGATCATTACAGTCCAATCCCAAAGCCTCCTGTCCTATGTCCCTTTTAGAAAACCTTTTCCAGAAGGCCCTCTGCAGAGTATGCCTCAAAGACTTTCCTGGAGCAGTAGAAGTATTTAACATCACCAGCCTGCTAAAAGAAATGCACAGAGGAGCCATCACCCAAGTAACGAGAATTTGGCTGACCACAAGCTAAACAGGATCTAATTTGTTTTTTTGGTGTCTTCTCAACTGCTGCCTGCGTCAGAGGTACGTCTTCAGGGACACCACTAGCAGGTGGATTGAACGGAGCGGGAGGCTGTATTGTTCCTGACCACATCTTCTCTTTGAGGTGTTGACTTCTCTTGCAAAGAAGGATTGTCTTTAATGCTTCTTGCCTCTTCAGATGAGCCCCGAAGTAAATCACCTGATGGGCCTCTCCTGAAGGACACGTTGATTCTCCCAGGGATTTTTTTTTCTTCATGCTGATGGCCTGAATAGTACCCATAGATATGAACAATTAACATAAATAAATATATAAAAATAATTTACTTAGTTATGCATTATGTTTTGTAAAGTAAAATTATAGTAACTGATTCTTTTAAAATAACTTGACAGTTTTCATATTAGAGTAAAAGATCAATGACCCAAAATTTAATTATACAACTATTGAAAAGATACACATCTACTCTAATATATTCTAACTTAATCTAACATAACTGTGATCTGCTCACTTGTTACCAAAAGACTTTATTTTAAGTGTGTGTTTGACTACTGAATAAACAACAGACACTGAACAGTAGACAATAGAAATTCCACTCGGCATACAAACGTATAATGATATTCCTGAATTGACCCTACATATATAGTTTAAACCATTCAAATGATATCCATAACATACCAATGTTTCTTTTGAGTAAATAAGCAATTTTGTTATTTATAAGTTGCTTTGGTTAAAAGCGTCTGCTAAATGAATAAATGCAAATGTAAGTGTATAGTTCACTTTACCTGCCGCCTAAGAGCGCTTTTTATTCTCAGGTAAAATGATGAATGTTAATCGCTGTCTGGGGAAAAAAGAAATAATAAAAAAGAGATGAAAGCCGAAAAAATAAAACCAATAAAGTATTAACTGTTTTACGCGGTAGCGGAGGCAGTTCAAAATGTAGATCTTCAAAAAAAAAAAAAAAAAAAGAAAACACCAAGCTTCAGAACGGCGCCATGGAATCAACATGTGGCGAAAGATATATTGCATCCGTAGTGATAAGGACTACTACTGAGAATTAACTGGAGAAGTTAAGGATAACTACTTTCTGCTCTGGGAAAGTTAAGCAGAACTACTTTCAGCTAACTACGCTGGCAGCAGTAGGATTTGAACCCACACCCCCGAAGAGACTGGAGCCTAAAATCCAGCGCCTGGACCACTCGGCCACACTACCCCAGGCCAACGTGGCGGTATACCCGTTCGTGGTAAGAAGGTGACCGGATCATCCCACCGGACGACAAGAAATCTGGCATGGGCACGACAAATGGGCTGTTGTGAGACTCAAGTGCCTTTCGCTTAACCAGCTCTGGCGGAGACATCTAACCATTTCCAGCTGAAGACAGAGCTAAGGCGTGGTCATTTGGATGCGATTCGTCTAGGCTTAAGACCCCATGGTCCGCGGTCACACCGGTAGTGTTTGCGGAAGACCTCTTCTGCTATGCATTTGCCAATGCGAGAGAGGCCTTTAGTTGCTCAGAAGTTACCCTGGGATCCGTTGTGACCTCATGGACAATTACATGTCTTGCTCTTGGAGTGATCTTTGGTGGTTGACCACGCCTGGGGAGGGTAACCATGCTCGTGAATTTCCTTCGTTTGTACACAATCTGTCTGACTGTGGATTGGTAGAGTCCAAACACTTTAGAGATGTTTTTTTTTTCTTTTACTTTTCCAGCCTGATGAGCATCAACAACTCTTTTTCTGAGATCCTCACAAATCCTCCTTTTTTCATACCATGATACACTTCCACAAACATGTGTTGTGAAGATCAGACTTTGATAGATCCCTGTTCTACAAATAAGACGGGGACACTCACACCTGATTGTCATCCCGTTGATTGAAAACACCTGATCCTAATTTCCCCTTCAGACTAACTGCTCATGCAGACGCCAACAATGTCTGCACAATGCATGCTTCCTTTACAGAATGCGCTTAAGCAAGGTCTTTACAAGAAAAATAGGGTCCAAACCCACATGGGCTGTGCCCAGCGGATTGGCAGTTCATCACCTTAACCTCTTGCTGACATAGCTCACGCGTATGAAATTACATCCCAGTGTGTGGAGCAAAAAAGAGGTGTCGGCAGGTTCTCTGCCACTGTCGTCTGGACTGAGGAATGCGTTCTGCGTTGACGGACCTCCGGAGACGCAAGAGCCTTACAGCAGCTGTAGCCAAAAAGCATTGAAATACAGCTCACGGCTGCGAAACACGTAGCCACAGTGCTAGCTTTTCACATTTCTCCACCCGCTCTAGTGCTAGCTCAGGGACCTTTACAAAGCTTTCCGTTTGTAGGCCTTGTAGGTGTGAGACAGACTGCAACAAAGCCAGACATTGTTGTAAAAAGGAGGCAAAGTCACAAGCTTGCGATGAGATTCAAACCCACACATGCAGAGCACAACGCATTAGCAGTCCATCACCTTAACCTCTCAGCCACCTCGTCCAAGGCCCACTGCTTTTAACGAAAACTATGCAAATGAGGGATTAATGTTCGCTGCCTAGACGACTGCTTCTCAAATAGATTTTAGTCAAGTCTTGAGGTATGAGCTGTGCTGTCATATAAACTGAAGGGTGACGATGCGGCGAGATGGCCCAAAGGTCTCACAGAACGGGACAATTCCATAGTTGAGCCGTCGCAATGCAATCCAATCCTTGGGCGGCTAGGTACCGACTACCTATGGACTGCCCATCTCAGCGAGTTAAATTTCTTTGGAAAATGTAACTTTTACCCGTAACCCTGAGAAGGATTACGCGGTATAGAACATGGATGGATGCAAATGTAACTTTTATTCTTACCTAAATATACACAACGACTGTGGAAAAGGGGGGCATGAATTGGGACGTTCGTGAGGCAGCATGCTAAATGGTGTATGGCATGAAAGCGTGGGAGAAAAACCTGCATAAAGCCTTTGGAGACAAGACATCTCCCACCATAAGCTAACAACCCTGGCAGCGGTGGGATTTGAACCCACACCCCCAAAGAGACTGGAGCCTAAAGCCAACGCCTTGGACCACTCGGCCACACTATGCCAGGTTGAGGTGGTGGTATACCCATTCGTGATAAGAAGGTGACCGGGTCATCCACCGGACAATATGAAATCTGGCATGGCGCGACAAATGGGCTGTTGTGCGACTCAATCTCTCTCAAGGATATTCAGCTGGGCTGCCGTATTTGCGGAGAACGCGCTTAAACGACAACTCCGTCTAATACACACAAAGGCTCTTTTAAGAGTCACTTCATCGTCTCAGAAAACAGCTAATTTTATTTCTTGGACTGTTTGAATATTTAGAACGTGGTACAGAGAGAAGGGGACACATAATATATATATATATATATATATATATATATATATATATATATATATATATATATATATATATATATATATATATATATAGATAGATAGATAGATAGATATAATAAAAATGCTTTATATTTCTATCAACATGCGGGGGTATAGAAATGTTTATTATTCGTTATTAATGAGTGAACTTTATTATGATAAATATACTGCTATGTATATTACATAATGTTTGTTTGTTTTATAGATGATGATGAACAGTGCAGAAGAGCCGTGTATTGTCCTCATGTGAAAACTAGACAATGCACAGTAATAACGCCGATGAGCTGTGTCTGTGTACAGTAGCCCAAATCTGCCTTCTGTTCCAGGCGGCGTTGTGTCTTGTGCTGGATGGAGCTTGACTGCCCTCGTGTGTCCAGTTTAAATATTAGAATGTGGTATGGAGAGAAAAGGACACACACACACACACACACATACACACACACACACACACACACACACACACACACACACACACACACACACACACACACACACACACACACACACACACACTGTTTGTTTTTATAGATTAGCCGTTAACTGTGGTTATGTCCGAACAATACAATGCACAGTAATGAGCTGTGTCTGTAAAATAGCACAAACCTACCTTCAGTGCTGGATGGAGCTTGACTGCCCTCGTGTGCCCAACCTCGGGAACGCAATTTCCCAGCAGTGGTATTCTGTCATAAGAGTACATTTGTAGTTAGGCCCGAGTTGGTTAAGAAATATTATATGGTTTATATTACTGTGTCCTCTTTTTAACTCGTTCATGATCATTATTGTATACATTACAAAGATAAAGGTAATGTTCTTCCCTATTTGTGGATATTCTCGAAGTGAAATAGATGAGGCCACCTAGGGAACACTAAGTTATCTAGGAGCAGTGATGAGAATGACATGTCTAATAACATTAGAAATACATTAATACTGTTATTATAATGGAAATCAAGGTGTGCACTTTAACATTATAAAATATACATACACAGCAAAATCCACAGAAACAAATCCACTCTATTGGAGTTTCATTTCAACACTTTTAAAGTGTCCGGAGGGGTCCACACTCCACAGTGTCATTTTAACACTTTAATAGATTTCACATCAACTCTTTGTATAGTTGAAATTGAACACTACTCAAGTGTTAGTTTCTCAACACCAGTGTGTAGTGTTAGAAATTAATTCTCATAGGAGTAATTAATTAAATCTCATAGTGTTAATTGCATACTATTAAATGAGTTGCCTCTAACACTATAAAGTGTTAATATGCTACTGCACAATTAAAGTAACATTTAAATGATTACAAATCTAAAAGGCAAATAAAGAAAAAAAACAAGTTGGTTGCTTTAATAGTTTTCTTTTTTCAAGGGCGTTAACATTACTGACCCCTCAGGTCAAGTCTTTCTAAATATAACAATTGGGCACTATGTACTCTCTTTGATTATTCTCATTAGAGCACTGCTGATCAAATGGCCTAAAGTGTGTCAGTTCATTCACAGAGATGACAGAAAACTCATCCATTTGGTTATCTTCTATACAGTATGCATTGAAGTGGTCATCATAGTACATCATTTTTACATTGCAGGAAATAATGAAAGCACTCTCTTCATATATTATTATATAACAGATCTTTTTGAACACAGGGAGATCATAGGTACATCCAGTGCATATGACCACACCAACCTGATACTCAGTACCATAATGTCTGACCCACTTTGTACTTGTAACACTCAAACAGGCTTCTAAATATAATGTCTGACTGAGTTCTTCCCCACCTTGCAAGTTACAGATGGTTTTTGATGTAGGACCAAATTCAAACCTTCTAAAACAATCATTTTCATAGTTAAATGCCAATTGACGTTGATGTTGCTTTACTAATGATTTAATGAGATTCTTGAAATTTTTGCAACATCTTTTGAAAATATGGTGCTTAGCTTCAAATCGCATTCACCACATATGGATAAGAGGGCCAATTTTTTTATGCATCTCAGATAGTGCATCATCAAGTGGTGCTTGGGAATCGACCTCTTGTCAGGAAACAATTCTTTGAATAGAGTATGGTGATCACAGATCAGATGTTTTAAGTAACATATCATCCCATCAGTTATGGTGTAGGAAAACACTATATTGACAATCTGTATCAAAAGTAGGAGAAAGTTCCAGTGATTGTTATTCCTTTCAATGACCACCAAATATCAGTGGAGTGTTGTGCAGAAGACACCATGACTGTATGGCATTCAAACCCAGGTGTTTGCACTTATCATCCATTTTTAACCCACTTGGTTTGTTTTTACGGTCTGTGTAACCATAATTAAAGCTCTGCATCCTGTTTAACAAGGTACTCAAAAACCAGTTTAAGTTCATACTGTACCACACCCTCTAGCAGATCATGCATGATGTCAACAGCATAGTTATCAGTACAATGGAAATACTGTAATGAATTGAGCACACATGACTTTTTGACACCATATATTGACCGCAGTTCAGGATTTTCATTTAGTGCCTTACAATGTTCAGTATGAACCTCTTTGGAACGGAAAATTAACTCAGAATGATCTTCAGTAAATATAGATTGAACTTCTTCCTTACTAATTAAACAAAGCCTACAGAAATTAGTTGCACTGAAATATTACACAAATCCCAGTAAGCCATTTAAAGCCAAATTATCTCCTGTTACTTGAATTACTGAGCCAAACAATGGTGGTTCAAAACAAGGAAGCTGTATGCCTTCGGCTTCTAAGATTTTCAGGTCATCAATAAGGGGCTTTAGTATCACATCAAAACCGTATGTCTTAAGATCTTCCGTGTAGAATCAAGCTGCAAGATGTACATTAATCAGTACAGAGTTACACTTGGATGGAAGATACAACCAAGTTTGTGGATCCCCCTCTTGGAACCTAGAGGGTTAGCAATTTCAAAATCGTTGTAATAGAGTAGAATCTGTAGAGTGTGCTTTTGCTGCGAGAACAGTGCATGGTTTTGGAAATGATAACAGGCGACCTGGCTCTCCACATTTTAAATGTAACTTTTTGCTAGGATATAAACCATGTTGAAATTTTAAATGTTGACGAAGAGCCAAACAAGTTCTGAGGTGTGCTTTACATACAAAACACGTGAACATCTTCAAGGCTGTTAATCTCGCTGCAGCAATCATGCTCGAAGTTCTTTAACACGCGGGCTCTGCTTTGCTCTTCCGACATCGATGTTATAGATGGTGGTTTGGATAAATGTGTAGAAATCTCAAAGAGCTTCATCATATGAGAAACTGAAGACATAGTGAGCTTTGAACAGTTCATCAAAAGCTGCCACTGACGTGTGCGCCTTACATGGGATCGGTTTTGGGTCGATAATAACGTAGAACTTCTGGATGTCCTTCTTTCACTCACCGATGCAGAGGAGGAATGGTTGTCTTGTGTCAGCACTCTCAGTGAAGGTAGTCACACTGGCTCCTTCCTGAAGGTCCGCAAAGGGACATAAAATAAATATGAAAATAAAACTGCATGTTTTTTTTTACATTATCACTAGCACCATCACATCTTGTTTGCAGGTGGAGTAAGCAAAATGAGATGCAGGTCTCAGAATCCCAAAATAACCTACACCTCAAGAGCTCCTAAAATTAAGATCTGATGTTTAAATATTAACTTTTGCATATCTTAAAATAGCTCACAAGATGGCTGGTTGCTTGAGCTGAACTGATCTTGGATATTTTTTTTCTGGCCTCTTGAGGTTAGAGGGAGCAGATGCAGCTGCAAAAGGATTGAAGACATATCGCTGTCCCATCCTAAAGACATCACAAAATAATTAAATGATCTCTCTTTAATTATTTTTTTAAAGACTGGAACATTTTTAAAATACATAACAATTTATACTGACCATTTTAGTCCTCAGGTTCAGGTTCAGTTCCTGACAGCAGCTCGCCCATATTCTTAAGAGTCTTGCAGTCTGCAATGATGTTTGGCTTGAAGAATGTTGACCACTTTGCCAGGAAATTCTGAGACACTTCGTCACCAAACATCAGGAGAAATCGTGGTCGATCTATAAACAAGGTTTATACAGGTTTAAACATAACGGACATAAATGGATGAAAGGTCAAATGCTAAAAATTCAGATCTGCTGTGTTATTTATGCATACATTTGGGATATAAAAGATTAGAACGTTGAATTTCTCAGTTTGGACCGGCCTGTTATTGTTATGGTGATCATTGAACAACTCCTTTCTCTGCTGTACCAGTGAACTCCTTTAATAACTACAGAGAAGGTCATTTCCTTTTCAAAACTACTTCCAAAGCTAAAGATTTTCTTACCAATCCAGATACAGCAAGGAAACGAGTGAACAAATCCAGGACTGAAGATGATGCATCCTCACAGACCATCTTCTGTCAATACTGGAAAGTCGCTCATCTTCTCTTTGACCACAGATTCATCAGTGGAATATCGTATTGTAGATATCGCCTCCCTGCACTCCTCACCAAATCGCTGTTGACAGAATAACAGAGATTCTCGTCTGGTTTTTGGACCATCCTGAAGAACAGTCTTGGAATGACACTGGGAGCCAGCACAGGTGTTATGTTGAACTGTCTTGATCCTCCATGCAATGAAGCCAGTATTACCCTAAAGGATCATAGTAGTGTTCCTGTTTAAGAAAAGACCCAAACAGAGGCATCTCGTTCTTGGCTTCAAGAATGAATTACTCAACACAATAAGTTCACACAATGACTATATAAAATTACAAAAACAAGTGGAAAATACAAAGCTGAGCAACCTATAAACACTCATCTAAAACAAGATCATTTTAACTTTAAAACTATAAAAGGGAAGAAAATATAAAAACACACTGGTTTGGGTTTTCAGACAGAACTTACATATCCATGTTTGGAGAAAGGATCTTGGAAGTATGGAAAAAGTGTCACAATTCCCAGTGCATAACTGGTCCTCACACTTGAGGATGGAATCCTCCTTTCAAAATAAATCAGTTTACTTTGCAAGTGTGTATGTTTTGCAAGAAGTTAAAGGATAAATTCCCCTTTTATAGCAACACAGAATAGCATTCTTTATCTGTGCCACATGAATCTGTTGTGATGATAAAGGAAGGGAAGTGACCTCCAATTCTTACCCATGTAGCTCTAACATGTCTGCAACCAGGACGTTCACCATCTGTTTATGTGTGGCATCTGTTAGTGTTTTGGTCTTTTCATACTCCATGAATATTTCCTCACCCTTTGGATTGACCCTCAGAACACAATCAACTTTCTGCTAAAACATCTTACATTGTTATGACATGCTCGTGGAAATTTAAGAGGATTTTTAATGCCTTTCCTTTATGTCGAGAATACATTTACAAAACACTTCTACAGATAAGTATCAATAATAAACAATTATGTAATTGAGGATTTTAAATGCATTTATTCAAAGCTTACCTGTCTTGCTTCATTCTGCTCCATTAACCCTGTTGGGTTCCTCCTCTTTCTTCTGGACTCCAGGACAATTGTGGAATCTGATGAATGGGATGAAGCTGGGGATAGTGGAGTCAGTACAGAGGAGGATGCTTGATCTGAGACCAGCTGAACATCCAGATCTACAAAATCACAGACAGAACAAAATCAATTTAAATGTACATGTATTTATCAGTAACAAAAGCATTTCAACAAATACTTGAATGGTTACATAAAAAAATATAAAGTATATTATCTTCATTAAGTACTTTCCATATACGAATAAGATGTACTTAACGTAATGATCAATAGTATAGCAAATGATAATAGTTTGAGGTCCTTCAAAAAGATATTTTAGACTCTGCTCCTAGGTAACTTCATGTGTTCCCTACGTGGCCTCATCTATTTCACTCAAGAATATCCACAAATAGGGGAGAAGATTACAAAAATAAAGGTAATGTATACAATAATTATCGTGAACAGGTTTTAAAAAGGGGGGAGAGAGAGTAATAGTAATCATGTAATATTTCTTGGCTTACCACAAACTTGGAACAGAATACCCCTTCAGGGAAACTGCCGTTCCTATGTTTGGACACACGAGGGCAGTCAAGCTCCATCCAGCACAACGCCGCCTGAAACAGAAGGTAGGTTTGGGCTATTTTACACTGACGCAGCTCATCAGCGTTATTACTGTGCATTGTCTAGTTTTCACGTATCAAGGACAATACACGGAGCTTCTGAAATGTTTAACAGCATCATCATTATGATTTAATTTTTAAAGAACGCACCCTCTTCTCTAGACATGGAAATGTTGGGGTTTTTTAAGTTTACATTGTCACAAAGCAGCTGTACAGATATCTGGATATATTATTTCAGTGTCCATTCTTAAACACGACAGATGAACAAACAAAGAAACTAACCACATGAAAATGATTACACACTACTCCGTTCAAATGAATACAGAGGCCAGCTCAGATACCACAACGTTTAAAAACCCCGACATTCGCGGCGTCATAAAGGGAACAACCGTCAAGCATACCATCAGGAAACTTATAGAACTCTGAACGTGACGTCATAACAGATCTTATGGCTCGCTGCTCCGATTTGACTATATATGTCTGTGCGCGCGCGCCGGGGAGACTGACCTAGACACGGTATAAGGACAGCACACAAACACATTTAAAACATATTAACACATTAACATTATCTCATGTACATAGCAGTATAGTTATCATAATAAAGTACACAAATTTACTGCTAATAGTAACATTATTAATGTCTTTCTAATCTTATTAGTCATTTCATTCTCATCACTGCTCCTACGTAACTTCATGTGTTCCCTAGGTGGCCTCGTCTATTTCACTCGAGAATATCCACAAATAGGGAAGAACATTACAGAGATAAAGGCTTAAAATTGCTTGAATGATAAAAAGTCAATAAATACGAAATCACTAGATAACTTTAAAGGGTTTATTTTCTACAGAACATGAATACAATCCTTTCACTCAAAATAGGACTTCCCACTGCAGACCCTCCTCCAACGTTTTCAAAAAAGCTCCTACCGTCATATCTAGCGACTTTTTAGACAAACCTTAGCTACTTTCTGTAGAAGAGAATGGCCAGTACTGCCCGGTGAGTGTGAGGTCCTGCTTTCCCCCCGGAGACACGCCTCTCTCTGCGGCTACTCTGTTCAGTGAGGGGCAGAGAGGAGCAGCACATTCATTCACTTCTAACTTTCTCTCTGAGAGATTATTTTACATGGAAATATAGCACGAAATCACAGTGCACTCGTTGTCTTTAACTTATGTGTGTGGTGGTTTAGTCAGATGACGTCACGGTTATAAAATCTGAATGTTAGCAGTGTAGATCAGCAGCTTGGAAAAGGTTTGAAAGTGACTGCTGGTGAACATGTAGTCTCTTATTGGGCCGTGGTTCAGTCACTATTTCATACTCGTCCTGTTGTCTGACAACAGAAACAGAAAAAATACGTAAATGAAAACAGCTTTATTGGGAATTTGGCTGTAAAGGGCTGACTTTAGGCAGAATGAAAATACGATGTAATGATGTAATGAATATGCTAATTAGTGCATGACATCATCTAGAAACGTGTGGACACAGTGCTCCTGTCACTCACTTGGAGTATTTTAACATTATAGTGAAGATGAATCAGTGCCTGGGAAATACAAATTTAGTCCATCACGGCTGGGAAAAGGAGCTATATTAAAATTGGCTGTGTTTTTTAAAATTATTATTATTAATAAAAATTTTTGGGAATTTAAAAAGAAGAAATAAAGAATATGTTTGAATGACATCTCTTGTGTAGTCTGTGAAAACAAAAGCATACACAGTATTTGAAAAGTGCTTGAAAGTCCTGGAATTTCATTATGAAGCATCTGTACAGACCCTGTTATATGTACTATGTGATTGATGTATTAAACATTCCTCTTGATTTCTGGGTTTAGCATAGTTATACCTCGGTTTGAGTTTAAAACAATAGCTAGATTTACTGGTAGAATAATGCTAGTTAGGTTTCTCTCACAAATATTATTGAGTAGATAAAGTATATTCAGTAGCTTTTCTGGGATAGTGAGAATTTAGGTTAATATAGTAGAAAACAAAACACTCAGATTACCCTGGTTGTAAGAACTGCTCATTCATCTGTACACCTTTACAGTTTTCACTGCAGATATATCATCAGCTTTCTTGAACAATACTCAGAATCCTTGTCACCTCCCAGCCAATCAGTCATCAGTCATGATGAATTTTTGTATGGTTGGAAGCATGTTTAAAACACAGAAAGTGCTGAGATCATGTAAGAATGAGGTTTTACTCACTGGCATAAATGTGTTCACTTTAAACTTTGTTCCTTCCCTTAAACACTTACCTGCCTGAGAGTTTCCAATGTTTGTAGAATGATGATTCTCAGTACAGCACATTACCAAATATCAATGGGATTTTAATTTATTTATTTATTTATGACAATTATGGGATTTTCTAATTTATATAATATGTGAACATTTTTTTTTTTTTACATGATTTTACACCTTATCTTATTTGGCTCATCAAGGTTCAGAGCATTCCATTCTCTTAAATCAACATTTCCCATTGTTAGTATCAGAATCTTATTTAACATGCAACATATTCAATAATCTGTAACTAAGACTCAATAAAGAAATTCTCATTACACAGTGTCCAGAATGTCTCTGAAACACTTCAGCCTATGATTAGCCATGGATTCCTGGGAGGACACTGTAGCAGTCTCTGAGGATTTCTACTTATCACTTCACTGTAAAAACAAACAAACAAACAAAAAAAAAAAAAAAAACAACCCCAAACCATTAAATGCTGGCTTCATCTTCTTTTAATTTGATTGTCAGTGCTCAACTCAAACCAACAGCAGTATTATTAATAATATCAGGAATGATTGTGTCTAAAATCAACCACTGATGATATCCCACTTGTTTGTTTCTAGATTGTATGATTTATTTAGCCAAATCTAAACTCACCTCTCCATTTGTGTAACTGGATACTCAGGATAATAAAATTTCACTCTGATTTCCATCCACCCCCTTCCATTTTCTACATCTCCTATCATACAGGAACCTTGAGCCTATCCCAGAGATCATAGGGCACAGGACAGGGTACACCCTGGACAGGGTACCAGTCCATCGCAAGGCACACTCGCATACACATTCACACACCCATTCCTACACTACAGACACTTTGGACATGCCAATCAGCCTACCATGCATGTCCTTGGACAGGGGTCATGCAGCAGGCCAACAACCCTAAGCACAAAAAGCACATAAGGGTCCACCAAAGTATGGTTAAAAGAGAATAAAATTCATGTTTCAGAATTTGCCAAGTCAATGTCCTGACCTTAATAAAATAGAAATGTTGTGGAAGGACCGCAAACAAGCAGGTCATGTCAGGAAAATCACCAGCATTCCAGAGTTGAAGCTGTTCTGTACTGAGAAATGAGCTAAAATTCTTACAAGCCTATGTGCACGACTGATCAACAGTAAAAACAGGGAAAATGTTTAGTTTCGGTTATTTCTGACCAAGGGGTTCACACCATATGCCGAAAGCAAAGGTTCACATAGGATCACATAATAGAAAGAAAACATTCTACACACCGTTATACCACCAGCAGCAGTCTGGACGGTTGACACAAGGCAGGTTCATGCTGCTGATGCCAATGTCTGACCCTATCATCTACATGTCACAACAGAAATCAAGATTCATCAAAATCAGGCAATGTTTTTCCATGCTTCAACTGTCCAGTTCCAGTGAGTCCACGCCCACTCTAGCCTCAGGTTCCTGTTCTTGGCTCACAGTCAGGAGTGGAACCTAATATGGTTGTAACTTATCCACCTCATTTGGTTAGACGTATTGTATGTTGCAAGAGGGTTTTCTGCTCTCCACACTTGTAAAGAATTATCATTACCATAGCCTTTCTGTCAGCTCGAACCAGTCTGTCCATTCTCCTCTGTCCTCTCTCATCAACAAGGTGTTTGTTTTTCTCCACCATTCTGTGTAAACTCAAGAGATTGCTGTCTGTGAAAATCCCAGATCAGCCTCTAAAATTCTCAAACCAGCTCGTCTGGCACCAACCAGACGAGCCATCCCATCATCACTGAGATCACTGAGATTCTGATGTTTGTGTGAATATTAACTGAAGCTTACTGAAATACTTACCTGTATCTGCATGATTTTATGCATTGCACAGCTGCCACACGAATTAGTTAAGTTCTTTTTCAAACACATCCTGCAAAAGCAAATAAGATCGGCACTCCAGCTGCTTTGAGTAGCCTAATGCAAAATGTATTCAAAATACTATTTTTAAGAACTCCAAAACACCTGAAACTGGATTCAAGGCACTGTATACAGTGTTAACACCATCGAAGTCACCATTTAATTACATATGTTTCAACAGTTAAAATATATAATAAATAAATAAATAAATACATTATTATTATTATTATTATTATTATTATTATTATTATTATTATTAATTATTATAAATAACTATAAATATAATATAATATATGTTTAATTATAAATTATAAATAAATATTATTATTATTAATAATAACAATAACAATAACAATAATAATAATAATGATATGTGTAATTTATATAGCTCCTTACTCATAACCAATGTTGCTTTACAATTACAAAGTTTCAACAAAACATGGAACATGCGGTAGACTAGATTTGAGAAAAAATATTATTTATAGTTTACAAAGAAATATTAAATTTCTCATCAAAACACGATTACACTGCTTATGCTAAGCTTAATTTACACAAGTTTCTAATTACAAGATTGAATTATATAAAGTGAGCGCGATCAATTCATGTAGTATTAATGTAAACCCATTACATTATGAAATCTTGTGGGGATGTTGGCACTG